>NC_137608.1:417942-427942 GCF_963280865.1 Gymnoscopelus braueri
GACAAGGTTGCTTATTTCTCGCGCAAAACCTGGCAATACTGTTCAGAGACACATACCTGCGTCACACACACACACACACACACACACACACACACACACACACACACACACACACACACACACACACACACACACAGCTCTCTCTCTCTCTCTCTCTCTCTCTGTCTGCAAGCCCGCTATATTCCTCTCTAATAATAAACAGCCCAATCGTTGAGCAGGCTCGCTCACTCTATCAATCTGTTTATCATGTTTATCTAATACAGGACTGGACTGTCTGTATGGTAATATTGCGGTTCTATGCGGAAGGACTAGCCAACGGTGTGTGGCTGTAATGTAATGTGCTCTCCTTGGCTGTAGCATGCACTAGATCGCGGCCGATAGACACAATTTTCCAACAAGTTTGAAATCTAAAAGTTATCGGGAACCCCTCGCCGACCGTACTTTATCGGGGTGTTTCTTCTCGGAGTACCTTACACACTGCGCGATCAACACCTTGCCGAGGAACGCCCGATCTGGACTGAGATCGGTGGTTTTCTCGGCGATCACCAAAAAATATCCCCGAGAGACAAATCGGGTCAAATATCGTACAGTAGAGGCTATAAGTCAACCTGGTTTTTACCCCTCAAAGATGTCCGCAGCTACCAAAAGACACTTGTTGACGCCCCCTTCAGGATTTTTGGCACGCTCTATTCACCTGTTTCCTAGGCTTTCCACTTCCTGTGTGTTTTCCACTTCCTGTCGATTTGATCCAATGAAATCCAATGAAACTGGTCAGATGACTAATGATATCCAATGAAATCCGACAGGAAGTGGAAAACACACAGCCTAGGAAACAGGTGAATACAGAATGTGAACTACGGCCCTCTGAGTGACAGAGTGACTGAGTGAGTTCACAAATGGAGTTCCATTTGCATCCATGTTAATTGATTTATAAATTTGGGCAAGAAGATGATGATTAGAAACACAATTCTAAACTCACTCTTATAACCAGGTTTTTGATCGTACCAACACAAAAATCGCACAGGTTGTACCTCAATGTCTCGGGCCACTAAAGAAATAGCATTTGACTTTGCCTAAGTACTTTTTCTGCTATAGTCATTCGTTCGGACATACGGTAGCCATTGAATTGCATGAGTGCAGAGAATTTTGCAAGTCATTCTGCTAGCTAAATGCTGTGCTTGCTTGATTAGCTAAACGTGTAGCAGCTGTTTCAGCTCGTAGATCTACAAGCTCCTCGCGGGGACCCCCAGGGGTCCTTGAGGGATTTCCAGGGGGTCCATCATAGGCTTTCAAAGTGCGGTTCGAGGACCCCCAGGGGTCTTTGAGGATTTTCCAACTTCTGTATATCTGTACGCACGCACGCACACACCAGGCGCGCGGATACACGAGCCCCGCATACGCAGGCTTTGAAAATAGGACTGGATCTAAAAGTGTGTGTGTGCGTATATAATATGCGCGTGTGTGCAAAAATTCTCTGGTGTAGATCGGCTGTTACACACGAAAATTGTCGATCTACAAGCTCACAACGAGTTGCTCTGTGAAACCTTGTGAGCTTGTAGATCGGCTATTCCATCTCTCCTCTCATTGGCCAGACGTCCCACTGGTTATCAAAGTGCGGTCCGGGGACCCACTGTCTTCCTATTGGCTCCAGTTTGCAGCATGGTATACCAACACTAAACTTGGTTTGTGGACTTAGACCACCAATAGGGACGGGCTGTAATTGCTGAACCCCCGCCCCCTCTGTCTTCTTATTGGCTGGGCTTTAAACAGCCATAACTCCAGTTCCCTGCATGCTAGGGTCTCAAACTTGTCCCACAGACTTCCAATTTCATTAAAAAAATACCACTTCCTCCAAAGTGGTACTGTGGAGCTGCTCCGTGCTAAACGGTTTATATACACTGAACGCTAACCCAGACTAATTAAACTCTGAAGTCAAAGTAATCACACAAACAGCCAAAATCCAAGCAAATGTCAACTACCAACGAGACGGCAGTCAATATGGAGCATCCTGCAAATCCTGAAGAGACAGTCGGCACACAAGATGCTACTGAAACTGGAGAAACAGCGACCAACGCACATCAGGTTGAATTAAGCACCCGCAAAAAAATCCCAATCGAGAAGGGCCAGCAAATGCACAACGAGAAATCCAAGAAATATGAAAAGGCATTCACCAAGGCATATACTACCTGGACGCATTCAGCAAAAAACAGCATTTAAATCATTTTGTTCTGAAGAGATCCTCCATGACATCAAGCAAACTGTTCAGCACCAACATGATGCAATAAGTAAACATTATCAATCCATTCAACGCAACTGCACTGCAACCCCGGACATCGTCAAGAAAATGGATGCCTGCATAATCATCACAGCAGAGATATGTGAAATAGCACTTGTCAGGATGGCCTTAAATAAGGAGGATTACGGCTCTATTTTTGGACACACCCACACTGAAACAGTCATCTCCGACACATCCCATAATAGAGAGAAACGGACACAGTCCCGTGGAACCGGCCGATTGACCCAAAACCCCCTTCCATAGTCAACATTGACAATTCAAATTCCACCTCCAGCCAAAACTCCAAAACTTCCTCCAAAGCCTCCTCCAAAGCCTCTAGCAAGAGAGCCGATGCAGAGGCAGATCTTGCTGCTAAACAGGAGGAAGCCAAGGCCCTGCAGGAAATCCATAGCCAGCAATCAAAACTACAAGAAGCAAACTAAACCAGCTTAAAGCACAAAGGGACATTCGAGTAGCAACAGCACGGGTCCAAGCATACAACAGATTTGAAGGCTATTCTGAACACCACAACAACCCACTCTCTGCTCCTCCAAATGTCCCATCTCATCTCAGCCCATACAAACATTCAGTCACACGTCAGCTACCCTGGACACCACCGGTCTCGCTCAATCACTCATAAGCTCACTCAGTATAAACCGTGTACCTGCTCCCGAACCAACAACCTTCTCTCATGAGCCTTTACAGTTCATAGACTTCAAAATGTCCTTCATGGCACTAATAGACAGACAACCTCTACCCGCTAGTGAATTTTTTTTTTACCTCAAACACTATCTGGCTGGAGAAGCCCTCAGAGCCGTAGAAGGTTTCTTTTATAGAAACTCGGAGGATGCCTACCAGGGAGCTTGGAGAGTTCTACAGGAGAGATATGGAAACTCCTTCATAGTGCAAAAGAGCCTTCCGGGACAAGCTAACGAAATGGCCCATGATCAGCTCTAACGACCCTTTCGCCCTCCGAGACTTATGATTTCCTCCACAGCTGCGTTGAGGCAATGCCACATGTCAAAGGACTATCTATCCTAAACGACTGTGAGGAGAATCACAAAATCCTTCAAAAACTACCGGAGTGGATTGTGCGTGGCTGGAGCAGAATTGTCATAAAGGAACTAGATGAATCTGGCGACTACCCAAGCTTCTCACGTTTCACTAAGTACCTTCAAACGGAAGCCAGTATAGTCTGTAACCCTATTGCCTCTCCATTTTCGGTGAATCGCAGGCCCACGGATGAGGAAACACCTAAAAGAACCAGGGCTTCCCACACCACTGCCCAGAATGACAACTCCAAGCCTTCATTCACCTGCCCCATCTGTGCCCAGGAAGCACATGGTGTGGCTACATGCTCCATCTTTGCGAAAAAATCCATGGAAGACAAGAAAGCCTACATTTTTTTAAATCATCTCTGCTTCGCGTGCCTGAGAAAAGGACACAGTTGTAAAGAATGCCAGAGGCGACATACCTGTGGCGTGTGTAATCGACGACATCCTACCTGCCTGCATGACGACAGAGAGAGACCTGTGGGAGAAATGGCGAAGGAGTCCACTTCCACAAACAACCATTCAGGTCAGGAGATCCATTCCGCCATGACGCACACAGTGTTCCAAAGAGCTTCTGCCACCGCAAGCATTGTTCCCGTCCTCATGTCGTCTACAGAGGAACCACAGAGAGAAATTCTAACCTATGCCCTACTCGACACGCAGAGCGACTCTACATTTGTTTTAGAAGATCTTCTTGAAGAGCTAAAGGTAGATTCCCAGCCTGTGCAGCTGAAACTTAGCACCATGACGGCCATTGACACAGTTACAGCAAGCAAGAATGTCCAAAGACTGCAAGTCAGAGGTCTTTACTCTGAGAAACAGATCCAACTACGCCATGCCTTCCAGTAGATAAGTCCTATATTCCCACCAAGAACACCGCTATGCAATGGCCTCATCTAAGACAACTGGCAAACAAGCTGCCTCCGTTACAAGACTGCAAAGTTGGATTACTGATTGGAAACGACATTGGCACCCCTCGAGGTCATCACCGGAGACGATTATGATCCCTTGCTCAAAGAACCGTATTAGGGTGGAGCATAGTAGGCTCTTCAAATCCACATCTCGATCGGCTGGGGAACCACAGTTATGTGAATCACATCACAGTAAGAGAAATGCCAACTCCCCCATCTACCGATGTGCTGACAGCCTTAGAATCAGACTTCAACGAAAGGAGGCACGAAAATAAGGACAAATATGTGTCCCAAGAAGATGTTCAGTTTGTGCAGCTTCTCAGTGACAACATCAGGCAGAAGGAAGATCTACACTACGAGATGCCTCTCCCTTTCAAGACAAGCAGTCCACTACCTTAACAACAATACTATACTACCTAGCAACAAGAAGCTGGCTATGATCCGTCTGCAATATCTAAAGAAAAGATTGAAAGCCAAGAAAAGAACATCTAGTGAGATAGACGATGATGAAGGCAAGTTGCAGAGGAGTGCGAAGGAGAAGACGACGCAACTGAAACAACCAAGATACAAGTAAAGAAAAAGAAGGAGGTAGATGCAGATACTGTAATGACCCAGTGGAGGATGGGGCTTCTGAAGAGAAGAAATTGGAAGAGCCTGACAGTTCTGAAATAGATGCTCAATCACAATCAAAGATGGAAAAGAAGAAGAAAATGCAGAAGAAGAAGCAGGCAGAAAAGGCAACAGCCCCTGAGGCACAGATAGAGCAGGAACCTCAAACAGATCTTGATGTTCAGGCAACAGAACAGCCCTCACAGGACCAAGTTTCAATGATCCCCAAAAGGAAGGCAAGAAACTGGTCGAATGCTGCCCTCTCAGGCTCTGACCAAAAAACGGATGCGAGTGCATGGAAGGGTCTGTTCGTTCCAGCCCCTGTGCTTAAAGCACTGAGCAGCCTTGGTTTTGGATCCCTCACCCCCAATACAGCTCTGGCATTGCCTCCAGCCATCAGAGATCACATGGACATCGTGGGAGCAGCAGAGACGGGAAGTGGAAAGACACTATCTTTTGGTATTCCCATGATCCACACCATCCTGGAATGGAAGAAAGGCACTGAAGAAAAGGATAATGAGCAAAATAAGGCGATCACAAAGGTGAAGAGTCTCTACATTCCAGATATGGATGAGTCCACGGAGGCAGGTGATGACGATGATGATGATAATGATGAGGCAAGTGTTTCCAGTGTTGAAATAAATGCTGAGTCTACAACAGAACAGGAAGAGGTGTTAACCCATTAAGACCTGAGACGATAATAAAAAAAAATCTAAATCCTAACAGTTTTTTTTTTTTTTTTTCAAAAATAGCAGATCTACAAGTTCATAGCGCGATAGCCAAAGAAATCTAAAGTGACACAGATACGTTCCAGGTATTAATGGGTTAATGGGAAGCAAGATCTTTCCTCTAAACCACCTATCATCGAAAGGCCAATTCAGAAACTGGTTCTTCTCATGGAGAGTGAACGACTGGACAATTCATCCTCTCAAACCCGAGTTACCCCATGTAACATGATTGGGGGAGTGTGGCCGCTGCCGCTACACGCCAGTTGCCAGTTTGTCAGTAGCTATAATTTATCTGAGTAGGCCAGTAGGATATTTTAGCACAGTGAGGACATCATCATCATCATCATCATAACTCATGTTCCTCGGTTGGTTTTCTTGTCACTCTGAACCCTACAATTAAGGCACAATGTGCACACTGCATGTCTGCAAAAGGTTCACGTGCACGCTGCAGTGTCACAATGCAACAGCAGCACTCTGTGCGTCTGTCTGTCTGTCCGCTGCTGTCAGGATTGTGCTCCTGTCACACGCAGTGGCGACAGACAATCAGACAGACAGACAGACAGACAGACAGACAGGCAGGCAGGCAGGCAGGCAGGCAGGCAGACAGACAGACAGACAGACAGACAGACAGACAGACAGACAGACAGACAGACAGACAGACAGACAGACAGACAGACAAACCTACAGGTCAAAGTTTGTGTCAAACTAGAAACAGGGTGGTGTCAAAGGCCGTGTCCAACCTAGACACAGGATCTAAAAATACATACATACAACCACCCCAATTGCAGTGGTGTAAAGTAACTAAGTACATTTACTTTTACAAGTACTGTACTTAAGTACACTTTTGAGGATTTTTTACTTTACTGAAGTATTTCCTATTTTCAATACTTTTACTTCTACTCCACTTCATCTCAGAGGCAAATATTGTACTTTTACTCCACTACAATTATTTGACAGCTTTAGTTATTAGTTACTTTGCAGATTTTTATTATTATCACAAAACATACATTAACCACTTCAGCCCTATATTTGGCCTTTTGAAAATAGCCGATCTACAAGCTCACAATGTGTCGCGATGCAACGCATTGTGAGCTTGTAGATCTGCTATTTTCAAAAGATTTTTAAACATTTTGAACTTGTGAAATGGGACATTCTGCACAATGAGTACTTTTACTTTTGGTACTGTAAGTACGTTTTTATACCAATACTTTTGTACTTTAACTCAAGTCAATTCTGAATACCTTACTTTTACTTGTAACAGAATATTTCTACACTGCAGTATTGATACTTCTACTTAAGTAAAACATTTGAGTACTTTTTCCACCACTGCCCAATTGTATAAGTTATAGGCTATTGCATTAACATACTTTGTGCAAGGGATAATTGACGGCGAGCAGGTCATTGCTGAGAAATAAACCTGACAGGGTGATTAGATCACTTCGGGTCTAATCACCCTGAAGGGGTTTATTTATCAACAATGACCGGCTCACCGTCAATTATCCCGCTTATTACACGGTTACTTAATAAATTACTCAATAAATTGACCCAAAGTAAGTATTCCATTCATTTATGCCATGTGCGTCCAGTGCAGCGTGGTCGCCTCGGAAAACAACAGGAAGTGTTGATAGAATAAATTTTGGTTACTGCATTGTCTATTTCTCGCTTCAAATGTTTTCAAAAACATTCTTGAGAGCAATGTTTAGCTGTAAATGACATTGTGCGTTTCTTTTACATGGCTGCCATGTTGGATACAGCATAAAATCAAACAGCGCAGAAGATGGTCTGAGTCTTTGATTAGACAGCGGTCTGTTATTGACTTCAGCGGTCATTATTCAAAAATAACACTGAATTCATGATTGGTCAATCAGAATCAAGCAATCAACCAAATCGTATAATGCATTGTATATTAACATAAGTTATATTGACTTAAAGGGATATTTCATTAAACAATATATATATTTTTGGAAAATGAAAAACATTTTTATACAATAATTTCTTTTTGTAATAAATGAAAAGGTAATAAAAAAAACACGGCCCCTCACATATTAGGAGATCAGCTTAGGAGGTCAGAATCACAATCATCTTTTTTAGATTTTATGCCTTTATTGATAGGACAGTATTCTGACAGGAAATGGGGAGAGAGATGGGGAGTGACATGCAGCAAAGGCCAGGCCCGCTAAGCCAGTGGCCCAGGCCTCATCTTATATATATATATATATAAATGTTTGGGCTTTTCTGCCTTTATTTGATAGTACAGTATAGATTGACAGGAAACAGGGAGAGAGAGAGAGAGAGAGAGAGAGAGAGAGAGAGAGAGAGAGAGAGAGAGAGAGAGAGAGACGGGGAGTGACACGCAGCAAAGGTCGTCGGGCATTAGAGCCTAAATGTGGTATGCGCCTTAAAGGGATATTTCACTTTAAAACATGTTTGGGGACATTTTAACATCTACTCGGGCTTTTGTGAGTACCCGGTACAATTTTTAAGTTACTTGATTCAGTATTTAGAAATTTGATACACATTTTTATCAGACACGCCCCCTTTGTAACTTCAAATTCATAGGGTGGAGCAAGGGGGAAAAGAAAGAATAAAAGGTACCTACATATTTACACATAGCTATCCATCCATGGCTCTTACAGTAGCAACTTGTGTGTATTATAGGGCTGTCACCATTATGACATTTTACTCCTCGATTAATTGTCGCTCATTGCGATTAAAGATTTAATTGTGGCGCTCGGGTGGCGCAGTGGTAAAGTCCCTGCCCACCACCACGGAGGTTGTGGGTTCACTTCAAATCCCCTGTGGTGCATCCGGCTTTGTCGAGCGTCTACACGAACACAATTGACCCGTGTTCGGTGGAGGGAAGCCGGGCGGGGAGGGTGATATCGGTCATTGCACATACTCCTACGGGCTGGGGCGGCACCAGTCAGCGGGGAGTGTTGGGCGGGAGGAGTAGGATGAAGACTCTACATCCTCCCGGTGGGGACTCCTCACTGGTAGGTGAGTCAGTAGGATACAACAGCATTGACATCACAGAAATGTGTGTGGGGAGGAAACAATTGACATAACGACTAAATTGGGGAGAAAAGGGGGTAAAAAACTATTGGCTACTCTAAATAAAAAATTATAATAAGTAAATAAAGATTTCATTGTGTTAACATTATGAATACAATTTAAATCATTTTGTGTCTTTAGGCTTCATAAACAAAAGGCGCACAGGGCAGATATGACAAATAACGTACATCATTTAATAACTTTATACTTTATATGAATAGTGGAAATGGCCGATATAAAAGCTCAAAACGTGTCACGATGTGATGCGTTTTTAGCTTGTAGACTATCTAGAGCTTGTAGATAGGGGCGGCCATATTTGAGTGGTTAGTGAGCCCGCCCAGGGAGCCAGAGGCCCTGGTTGCCCCAGGTATGATTCCAGGCCAGGCCAGCAAATGTGTCGATGAAATGAAATTTGTCCCTGAGCAAGACTCTTAACCCCTAATTGCTCACAGGCCCTCATTGGAAACAAGACCGCAAGGACTTTCATGAACGGACCTAAAGGAATTATCCTTATTATCCTTAGACCGGCGGATATTTCAACATGGAAATGATTAGGACGACTATGGCGATTATGTAAAAAATATATTGCAATTATCTCAAATAATTGCGATTAGGCGATTACGTAATAGTTGTGACAGGCCTAATTTAGTGTGTTGAGGTTGACCCAGGCATTTCGTGGTAAAGTTGCACCAGTTCAGGAGGACTGGTTGAAGAACTTGAAGTGGACCACGCACTTGTTGCAGCAGTCAAGGGTGTGTGTGTGTGTGTGTGTGTGTGTGTGTGTGTGTGTGTGTGTGTGTGTGTGTGTGTGTGTGTGTGTGTGTGTGTGTGTGTGTGTGTGTGTGTGTGTGTCCTAAGAATCCCAAGACACACCTGGACTTAGTCGTCATGGCACACCATGGTCTCCACACTCTTAGAACCACAGGAAAAGGGGCCGTCCTCTCTTAAAGCCCCTTGACACTGTAACTGTGGTTTAGTCAATGTGTGTGTGTATATGTGTGCGTACGTGCATGTATGTGTGATTTGAGCAACCTGCCGCCGTGTGCATGTACAGTAGGTGTTCACCGCCACGCCCCTTTGGCCACTTAACCTGCCTGTCGGTCAGCATACCTGTCTGTCTTAATATGCCTGTCTGTCAGCATGCCATGCTATTTATTCATTACACATAGCAGCTCCTAACGTGCCTGACAGCATTTATCTCCCTTTATTGTTTTCCTTCCACTTAAGGACAATTTAACTGACAGGTTGCGTGCCATTGAAAATTGCCGAAAATGGCTGACAAGTGTGTTTTTCAGTTCTTTATTCTTTTACTCCACTTCAATAATTTGATAGCTTTAGTTACTAGTTGTATTGCAGATTTCAATTATTATTACC
>NC_137608.1:432942-570442 GCF_963280865.1 Gymnoscopelus braueri
AACATAAGTGTTAGTTTTCTTATAAAGTGCTTCTAAGTCGCTCCAGTGTGTTTGTGTCGACAACAACCGTGTTGTTTGTGGCGTTTAATTAATCCACAGAGAAAATCTCTCGCAAGCCGCGTTGCTGCCGCAGCGGACCAGCGGTTCTTGTATTCCTGACACTGTATTTGTTTTTACTGAGGATAAGGTTAGAAATAAGTTTAGGGTTAGCCATATTATTAGTTTTACTGAGGTTACGTTTAGGAATAAGGTTAGGTTTTAGGCATAGTTTAATGAGGTTACGTTTATCGGATTTCCTGGGGTGACTGTTTTGGGGCGAGAGTTTTGGTTTTCGTCTGTAGTGGGCAACTGCGCATGCGTTCGCAATAATGCTATCAGGATCAGATAATTTGATATTATTATCAGATATGAGTTTATATTTTGTAATTTTATAATTATAAGTATATTGGGTTTAGTTCCAAAGAAGTTTTACTCTGGGAAGGTGAAATCAGACTCCTCCATTCATTGCACTGACCCAAGTTTATATATTTGTAGGCCAAAGACATTTTGTAATGGTCAAGGTTTCTTTATACCTGCCCTATGATCTCTCTCTCTCTCTCTCACACACACACACACACACACACACACACACACACACACACACACACACACACACACACACACACACACACACACACACACACACACACACACACACACACACACACACACACACACACACACACACACACACACATATATATATATATATATATATATATATATATATATATATATATATATATATATATATATATAAAATACACACACCGTATATCTAGGTGTGCCCTGGGATCTTTTGGCTATGCCAGGTGTACCTTGGCACCAAAAAGGTTAGGAAACACTGCCCTATAGGCTAATCTCCCACTGGGCTGGACTTGGGTGTGCTGGAATGTAATGAACTGCTGGGCTCTGGTGGGCTGTATTGGGCTCTGGTGGGCTGTGCTGGGCTCTGTTAGGCTGTACGGGGCAGTACTGCACTATAGCCTAGAAATGTATATATATATATATATATATATATATATATATATATATATATATATATATATATATATAATTTATCTAAAAGTCAGAGGTCACGTTGTGCACAAATATGATGTGGCATTCTGCCACTAATAAAAAAGAGATACAGGGGGCTAGCAGAGGAAGACATAATTATGTGAATACTTTGATTTGAGTGAGGTAGAAAATGAAACACATTGTATTTCTTTATCCTTTATTACTATTACTATCATGTAAAATAGCTACTTTCATTATTGGTATTGCAGCCTTCAAGACATTTTGTATGAGAGAAGCTATTTGTTTAAGAAGTGCCAATAAGAATAAACCATTTGATAATAGAATAATTCAATTCCTAATACAGTCTCTGCTATATTTTGTAAATGGCTACAAAACATTGTTTGAGGCAGGACAATAATTATTTTTATTTTATGTTCAATAATGAACAATGATCTAATATTCAGAAAATATCAGTGAATAATAATAATTAATATTTTCCTAACAACATTAATTTTCATGCATAATGTGTGTATTTTTGTAACAACATTCATTTTCATGCATAATGTGTGTAATCTTTGAGTACAGTTTGGATATTGCAGGCAGCTATGTTCAGGTATATTTATAGCCAGACCAATGCTGTCATCTTCAGAGAGGTGTTTGCAAGCTGATCACCTAACATTCCAATCAATTAACTCAATTGTCGCCAGCTGGTGGCTGTGTGAATTAACCACTGTGTCCACGGGCAATAGTTTTACATGAGTTTGTGTCCACGGCCAATAGTTTTACATGAACATGTCAAGGCTATAGTGCAGTACTGCCCCGTACAGCCTAACAGAGCCCAGCACAGCCCACCAGAGCCCAATACAGCCCACCAGAGCCCAGCAGCCCAGCACACCCAAGTCCGGCCCAGTGGGAGAATAGCCTATAGGGTATGTGGGTACTTAGTTGGCTGTACTAGGCTATACGGGGCTGGGTCCGGCTGGAATAGGCTAAACTAGGGTGTTCTATGCCTTACTAGACTCTAACAGGCTCTATTAGGCTGTACTAGATTCTTGTCAGCCCTGTAGCCCCTTTGCACTTGAGATTAACCAATGTGTCCACGGGCAATAGTTTTACATGAGTTTGTGTCCACCGGCAATAGTTTTACATGAACATTTCTAAGCTATAGTGCAGTATTGCCCCGTACAACCTAACAGAGCCCACCAGAGCCCATTACAGCCCACCAGAGCCCAGCACAGCCCAGCACATTCCAGCACACCCAAGTCCAGCCCAGTGGGAGAATAGCCTATAGGGTATGTGGGTAGTTAGATGACTGTACTAGGCTATACAGGGCTGGGTCCGGCTGGAATAGGCTAAACTAGGGTGTTCTATGCCTTACTAGACTCTAACAGGCTCTATTAGGCTTTACTAGGCTCTTGTCAGCCCTGTAGCCCCTTTGCACTTGAGATTAACCAATGTGTCCACGGGCAATAGTTTTACATGAGTTTGTGTCCACCGGCAATAGTTTTACATGAAAATGTCTAAGCTATAGTGCAGTACTGCCTCGTACAACCTAACAGAGCCCAGCACAGCCCACCAGAGCCCATTACATCCCACCAGAGCCCAGCACAGCCCAGGACATTCCAGCACACCCAAGTCCAGCCCAGTGGGAGAATAGCATAGGGTATGGGGGTAGTTAGATGACTGTACTAGGCTATACAGGGCTGGGTCCGGCTGGAATAGGCTAAACTAGGGTGTTCTATGCCTTACTAGACTCTAACAGGCTCTATTAGGCTGTACTAGGCTCTTGTCAGCCCTGTAGCCCCTTTGCACTTGAGATTAACCAATGTGTCCACGGGCAATAGTTTTACATGAGTTTGTGTCCACCGGCAATAGTTTTACATGAAAATGTCTAGGGTATAGTGCAGTATTGCCCCGCACAACCTAACAGAGCCCATCACAGCCCACCAGAGCCCATTACAGCCCACCAGAGCCCAGCACAGCCCAGCACATTTCAGCACACCCAAGTCCAGCCCAGTGGGAGAATAGCCTATAGGGTATGTGGGTAGTTAGATGACTGTACTAGGCTATACACGGCTGGGTCCGGCTGGAATAGGCTAAACTAGGGTGTTCTATGCCTTACTAGACTCTAATAGGCTCTATTAGGCTGTACTAGGCTCTTGTCAGCCCTGTAGCCCCTTTGCATTTGAGATTAACCACTGTGTACACGGGCAATAGTTTTACATGAGTTTGTGTCCACGGCCAATACTTTTACATGAACATGTCTAGGCTATAGTGCAGTACTGCCTCGTACAGCCTAACAGAGCCCAGCACAGCCCACCAGAGCCCAATATAGTCCACCAGAGCCCAGCACAGCCCAGCACATTCCAGCACAACCAAGACCAGCCCAGTGGGAGAATAGCCTAGGTTATGGGGGTAGTTATACGACTGTACTAGGCTATAAAGGGCTGGGTCCAGCTGGAATAGGCTAGAATAGAATGTTCTATGCCATACTAGAGTCTAATAGGCTCTAATAGGCTGTCCTAGGCTCTTGTCAGCCCTGTAGCCCCTTTGCACTTGAGATTAACCAATGTGTCCACGGGCAATAGTTTTACATGAGTTTGTGTCCACCGGCAATAGTTTTACATGAAAATGTCTAAGCTATAGTGCAGTACTGCCCCGTACAACCTAACAGAGCCCAGCACAGCCCACCAGAGCCCATTACAGCCCACCAGAGCCCAGCACAGCCCAGCACATTCCAGCACACCCAAGTTCAGCCCAGTGGGAGAATAGCATAGGGTATGGGGGTAGTTAGATGACTGTACTAGGCTATATAGGGCTGGGTCCGGCTGGAATAGACTAAACTAGGGTGTTCTATGCCTTACTAGACTCTAACAGGCTCTATTAGGCTGTACTAGGCTCTTGTCAGCCCTTTAGCCCCTTTGCACTTGAGATTAACCAATGTGTCCACGGGCAATAGTTTTACATGAGTTTGTGTCCACCGGCAATATTTTTACATGAACATTTCTAGGCTATAGTGCAGTATTGCCCCGTACAACCTAACAGAGCCCAGCACAGCCCACTAGAGCCCATTACAGCCCACAAGAGACCAGCACAGCCCAGGACATTCCAGCACACCCAAGTCCAGCCCAGTGGGAGAATAGCATAGGGTATGGGGGTAGTTAGATGACTGTACTAGGCTATACAGGGCTGGGTCCGGCTGGAATAGGCTAAACTAGGGTGTTCTATGCGTTACTAGACTCTAACAGGCTCTATAAGGCTGTGCTAGGCTCTTGTCAGCCCTGTAGCCCCTTTGCACTTGAGATTAACCAATGTGTCCACGGGCAATAGTTTTACATGAGTTTGTGTCCACCGGCAATAGTTTTACATGAACATTTCTAGGCTATAGTGCAGTATTGCCCCGTACAACCTAACAGAGCCCAGCACAGCCCACCAGAGCCCATTGTAGCCCACCAGAGCCCAGCACAGCCCAGCAAATTCCAGCACACCCAAGTCCAGCCCAGTGGGAGAATAGCCTATAGGGTATGTGGGTAGTTAGATGACTGTACTAGGCTATACACGGCTGGGTCCGGCTGGAATAGGCTAAACTAGGGTGTTCTATGCCTTACTAGACTCTAATAGGCTCTATTAGGCTGTACTAGGCTCTTGTCAGCCCTGTAGCCCCTTTGCATTTGAGATTAACCACTGTGTACACGGGCAATAGTTTTACATGAGTTTGTGTCCACGGCCAATAGTTTTACATGAACATGTCTAGGCTATAGTGCAGTACTGCCTCGTACAGCCTAACAGAGCCCAGCACAGCCCACCAGAGCCCAATATAGTCCACCAGAGCCCAGCACAGCCCAGCACAGCCCAGCACATTCCAGCACACCCAAGACCAGCCCAGTGGGAGAATAGCCTAGGTTATGGGGGTAGTTATACGACTGTACTAGGCTATAAAGGGCTGGGTCCAGCTGGAATAGGCTAGAATAGAATGTTCTATGCCAAACTAGAGTCTAATAGGCTCTATTAGGCTGTCCTAGGCTCTTGTCAGCCCTGTAGCCCCTTTGCACTTGAGATTAACCAATGTGTCCACGGGCAATAGTTTTACATGAGTTTGTGTCCACCGGCAATAGTTTTACATGAAAATGTCTAAGCTATAGTGCAGTACTGCCCCGTACAACCTAACAGAGCCCAGCACAGCCCACCAGAGCCCATTACAGCCCACCAGAGCCCAGCACAGCCCAGCACATTCCAGCACACCCAAGTTCAGCCCAGTGGGAGAATAGCATAGGGTATGGGGGTAGTTAGATGACTGTACTAGGCTATATAGGGCTGGGTCCGGCTGGAATAGACTAAGCTAGGGTGTTCTATGCCTTACTAGACTCTAACAGGCTCTATTAGGCTGTACTAGGCTCTTGTCAGCCCTTTAGCCCCTTTGCACTTGAGATTAACCAATGTGTCCACGGGCAATAGTTTTACATGAGTTTGTGTCCACCGGCAATATTTTTACATGAACATTTCTAGGCTATAGTGCAGTATTGCCCCGTACAACCTAACAGAGCCCAGCACAGCCCACTAGAGCCCATTACAGCCCACCAGAGACCAGCACAGCCCAGGACATTCCAGCACACCCAAGTCCAGCCCAGTGGGAGAATAGCATAGGGTATGGGGGTAGTTAGATGACTGTACTAGGCTATACAGGGCTGGGTCCGGCTGGAATAGGCTAAACTAGGGTGTTCTATGCCTTACTAGACTCTAACAGGCTCTATTAGGCTGTGCTAGGCTCTTGTCAGCCCTGTAGCCCCTTTGCACTTGAGATTAACCAATGTGTCCACGGGCAATAGTTTTACATGAGTTTGTGTCCACCGGCAATAGTTTTACATGAACATTTCTAGGCTATAGTGCAGTATTGCCCCGTACAACCTAACAGAGCCCAGCACAGCCCACCAGAGCCCATTGTAGCCCACCAGAGCCCAGCACAGCCCAGCAAATTCCAGCACACCCAAGTCCAGCCCAGTGGGAGAATAGCCTATAGGGTATGTGGGTAGTTAGATGACTGTACTAGGCTATACAGTGCTGGGTCCGGCTGGAATAGGCTAAACTAGGGTGTTCTATGCCTTACTAGACTCTAATAGGCTCCATTAGGCTGTACTAGGCTCTTGTCAGCCCTGTAGCCCCTTTGCATTTGAGATTAACCAATGTGTCCACGGGCAATAGTTTTACATGAGTTTGTGTCCACCGGCAATAGTGTTACATGAAAATTTCTAGGCTATAGCGCAGTATTGCCCTGTACAACCTAACAGAGCCCAGCACAGCCCACAAGAGCCCATTACAGCCCACCAGAGCCCAGCACAGCCCAGGACATTCCAGCACACCCAAGTCCAGCCCAGTGGGAGAATAGCATAGGGTATGGGGGTAGTTAGATGACTGTACTAGGCTATACAGGGCTGGGTCCGGCTGTAATAGGCTAAACTAGGGTGTTCTATGCCTTACTAGACTCTAACAGGCTATATTAGGCTGTACTAGGCTCTTGTCCGCCCTGTAGCCCCTTTGCACTTGAGATTAACCAATGTGTCCACGGGCAATAGTTTTACATGAGTTTGTGTCCACCGGCAATAGTTTTACATGAACATTTCGAGGCTATAGTGCAGTACTGCCCCGTACAACCTAACAGAGCCCAGCAGAGCCCACCCGAGCCCATTACATTCCACCACAGCCCAGCACAGCCCAGCACATTCCACAACACCCAAGTCCAGCCCAGCAAATTCCAGCACACCCAAGTCCAGCCCAGTGGGAGAATAGCCTATAGGGTATGTGGGTAGTTAGATGACTGTACTAGGCTATACAGGGCTGGGTCCGGCTGGAATAGGCTAAACTAGGGTGTTCTATGCCTTACTAGACTCTAATAGGCTCCATTAGGCTGTACTAGGCTCTTGTCAGCCCTGTAGCCCCTTTGCACTTGAGATTAACCAATGTGTCCACGGGCAATAGTTTTACATGAGTTTGTGTCCACCGGCAATAGTTTTACATGAAAATGTCTAGGCTAGTGCAGTATTGCCCCGTACAACCTAACAGAGCCCAGCACAGCCCACCAGAGCCCATTGTAGCCCACCAGAGCCCAGCACAGCCCAGCACATTCCAGCACATCCAAGTCCAGCCCAGTGGGAGAATAGCCTATAGGGTATGTGGGTAGTTAGATGACTGTACTAGGCTATAAAGGGCTGGGTCCGGCTGGAATAGGCTAAACTAGGGTGTTCTATGCCTTACTAGACTCTAATAGGCTCTATTAGGCTGTACTAGGCTCTTGTCAGCCCTGTAGCCCCTTTGCATTTGAGATTAACCAATGTGTCCACGGGCAATAGTTTTACATGAGTTTGTGTCCACCGGCAATAGTTTTACATGAACATTTCTAGGCTATAGCGCAGTATTTCCCTGTACAACCTAACAGAGCCCAGCACAGCCCACCAGAGCCCATTACAGCCCACCAGAGCCCAGCACAGCCCAGCACATTCCAGCACACCCAAGACCAGCCCAGTGGGAGAATAGCCTAGGTTATTGGGGTAGTTATACGACTGTACTAGGCTATAAAGGGCTGGGTCCAGCTGGAATAGGCTAGAATAGAATGTTCTATGCCATACTAGAGTCTAATAGGCTCTATTAGGCTGTCCTAGAATCATGTCAGCGCTTTAGCCCCTTTGCACTTGAGATTAACCACTGTGTCCACGGGCAATAGTTTTACATGAGTTTGTGTCCACCGGCAATAGTTTTACATGAAAATGTCTAAGCTATAGTGCAGTACTGCCCCGTACAACCTAACAGAGCCCAGCACAGCCCACCAGAGCCCATTAAAGCCCACCAGAGCCCAACACAGCCCAGCAAATTCCAGCACACCCAAGTTCAGCCCAGTGGGAGAATAGCATAGGGTATGGGGGTAGTTAGATGACTGTACTAGGCTATACAGGGCTGGGTCCGGGCTGGAATAGGCTAAACTAGGGTGTTCTATGCCTTACTAGACTCTAACAGGCTCTATTAGGCTGTACTAGGCTCTTGTCATCCCTGTAGCCCCTTTGCACTTGAGATTAACCAATGTGTCCACGGGCAATAGTTTTACATGAGTTTATGTCCACCGGCAATAGTTTTACATGAAAATGTCTAGGCTATAGTGCAGTATTGCCCCGTACAACCTAACAGAGCCCAGCACAGCCCACTAGAGCCCATTACAGCCCACAAGAGACCAGCACAGCCCAGGACATTCCAGCACGCCCAAGTCCAGCCCAGTGGGAGAATAGCATAGGGTATGGGGGTAGTTAGATGACTGTACTAGGCTATACAGGGCTGGGTCCGGCTGGAATAGGCTAAACTAGGGTGTTCTATGCCTTACTAGACTCTAACAGGCTCTATTAGGCTGTACTAGGCTCTTGTCAGCCCTGTAGCCCCTTTGCACTTGAGATTAACCAATGTGTCCACGGGCAATAGTTTTACATGAGTTTGTGTCCACCGGCAATAGTTTTACATGAACATTTCTAGGCTATAGTGTAGTACTGCCCCGTACAACCTAACAGAGCCCAGCACAGCCCACCAGAGCCCATTAAAGCCCACCAGAGCCCAGCACAGCCCAGCAAATTCCAGCACACCCAAGTTCAGCCCAGTGGGAGAATAGCATAGGGTATGGGGGTAGTTAGATGACTGTACTAGGCTATACAGGGCTGGGTCCGGGCTGGAATAGGCTAAACTAGGGTGTTCTATGCCTTACTAGACTCTAACAGGCTCTATTAGGCTGTACTAGGCTCTTGTCAGCCCTGTAGCCCCTTTGCACTTGAGATTAACCAATGTGTCCACGGGCAATAGTTTTACATGAGTTTGTGTCCACCGGCAATAGTTTTACATGAAATTTCTAGGCTATAGTGCAGTATTGCCCCGTACAACCTAACAGAGCCCAGCACAGCCCACTAGAGCCCATTACAGCCCACCAGAGACCAGCACAGCCCAGGACATTCCAGCACACCCAAGTCCAGCCCAGTGGGAGAATAGCATAGGGTATGTGGGTAGTTAGATGACTGTACTAGGCTATACAGGGCTGGGTCCGGCTGGAATAGGCTAAACTAGGGTGTTCTATGCCTTACTAGACTCTAACAGGCTCTATTAGGCTGTACTAGGCTCTTGTCAGCCCTGTAGCCCCTTTGCACTTGAGATTAACCAATGTGTCCACGGGCAATAGTTTTACATGAGTTTGTGTCCACCGGCAATAGTTTTAAATGAACATTTCTAGGCTATAGTGCAGTATTGCCCCGTACAACCTAACAGAGCCCAGCACAGCCCACCAGAGCCCATTGTAGCCCACCAGAGCCAAGCACAGCCCAGCACATTCCAGCACACCCAAGTCCATCCCAGTGGGAGAATAGCCTAGGTTATGGGGGTAGTTATACGACTGTACTAGGCTATAAAGGGCTGGGTCCAGCTGGAGTAGGCTAAAATAGAATGTTCTATGCCATACTAGAGTCTAATAGGCTCTATTAGGCTGTCCTAGGCTCATGTCAGCGCTGTAGCCCCTTTGCACTTGAGATTAACCACTGTGTCCACGGGCAATAGTTTTACATGAGTTTGTGTCCACCGGCAATAGTTTTACATGAACATTTCTAGGCTATAGTGCAGTACTGCCCCGTACAACCTAACAGAGCCCATTACAGCCCACCAGAGCCCATTACATTCCACCAGAGCCCAGCACAGCCCAGCACATTCCACAACACCCAAGTCCAGCCCAGTGGGAGAATAGCCTATAGGGTATGTGGGTAGTTAGATGACTGTACTAGGGTATACAGGGCTGGGTCCGGCTGGAATAGGCTAAACTAGGGTGTTCTATGCCTTACTAGACTGTAACAGGCTCTATTAGGCTGTACTAGGCTCTTGTCAGCCCTGTAGCCCCTTTGCACTTGAGATTAACCAATGTGTCCACGGGCAATAGTTTTACATGAGTTTGTGTCCACCGGCAATAGTTTTACATGAACATGTCTAAGCTATAGTGCAGTACTGCCCTGTAAAACATAACAGAGCCCAGCACAGCCCACCAGAGCCCATTACAGCCCACCAGAGCCCAGCACAGCCCAGCACATTCCACAACACCCAAGTCCAGCCCAGTGGGAGAATAGCCTATAGGGTATGTGGGTAGTTAGATGACTGTACTAGGGTATACAGGGCTGGGTCCGGCTGGAATAGGCTAAACTAGGGTGTTCTATGCCATACTAGACTCTAACAGGCTCTATTAGGCTGTACTGGGCTCTTGTCAGCCCTGTAGCCCCTTTGCACTTGAGATTAACCAATGTGTCCACGGGCAATAGTTTTACATGAGTTTGTGTCCACCGGCAATAGTTTTACATGAACATTTCTAGGCTATAGTGCAGTATTGCCCCGTACAACCTAACAGAGCCCAGCACAGCCCACCAGAGCCTATTACAGCCCACCAGAGCCCAGCACAGCCCAGGACATTCCAGCACACCCAAGTCCAGCCCAGTGGGAGAATAAATAGCATAGGGTATGGGGGTAGTTAGATGACTGTACTAGGCTATACAGAGCTGGGTCCGGCTGGAATAGGCTAAACTAGGGTGTTCTATGCCTTAATAGACTGTAACAGGCTCTATTAGGCTGTACTATGCTCTTGTCAGCCCTGTAGCCCCTTTGCACTTGAGATTAACCAATGTGTCCACGGGCAATAGTTTTACATGAGTTTGTGTCCACCGGCAATAGTTTTACATGAAAATGTCTAAGCTATAGTGCAGTACTGCCCTGTACAACATAACAGAGCCCACCAGAGCCCATTACAGCCCACCAGAGCCCAGCACAGCCCAGCACATTCCACAACACCCAAGTCCAGCCCAGTGGGAGAATAGCCTATAGGGTATGTGGGTAGTTAGATGACTGTACTAGGGTATACAGGGCTGGGTCCGGCTGGAATAGGCTAAACTAGGGTGTTCTATGCCATACTAGACTCTAACAGGCTCTATTAGGCTGTACTAGGCTCTTGTCAGCCCTGTAGCCCCTTTGCACTTGAGATTAACCAATGTGTCCACGGGCAATAGTTTTACATGAGTTTGTGTCCACCGGCAATAGTTTTACATGAACGTTTCTAGGCTATAGTGCAGTATTGCCCCGTACAACCTAACAGAGCCCAGCACAGCCCACCAGAGCCTATTACAGCCCACCAGAGCCCAGCACAGCCCAGGACATTCCAGCACACCCAAGTCCATCCCAGTGGGAGAATAGCATAGGGTATGGGGGTAGTTAGATGACTGTACTAGGCTATACAGAGCTGGGTCCAGCTGGAATAGGCTAAACTAGGGTGTTCTATGCCTTACTAGACTCTAACAGGCTCTATTAGGCTCTACTAGGCTCTTGTCAGCCCTGTAGCCCCTTTGCACTTGAGATTAACCAATGTGTCCATGGGCAATAGTTTTACATGAGTTTGTGTCCACCGGCAATAGTTTTACATGAAAATTTCTAGGCTATAGTGCAGTATTGCCCCGTACAACCTAACAGAGCCCAGCACAGCCCACTAGAGCCCATTAAAGCCCACCAGAGACCAGCAGAGCCCAGGACATTCCAGCAGACCCAAGTCCAGCCCAGCTCTTGTCAGCCCTGTAGCCCCTTTGCACTTGAGATTAACCAATGTGTCCACGGGCAATAGTTTTACATGAGTTTGTGTCCACCGGCAATAGTTTTACAAGAACATTTCTAGGCTATAGTGCAGTATTGCCCCGTACAACCTAACAGAGCCCAGCACAGCCCACCAGAGCCCATTGTAGCCCACCAGAGCCCAGCACAGCCCAGCACATTCCAGCACACCCAAGTCCATCCCAGTGGGAGAATAGCCTAGGTTATGGGGGTAGTTATACGACTGTACTAGGCTATAAAGGGCTTGGTCCAGCTGGAGTAGGCTAGAATAGAATGTTCTATGCCATACTAGAGTCTAATAGGCTCTATTAGGCTGTCCTAGGCTCATGTCAGCGCTGTAGCCCCTTTGCACTTGAGATTAACCACTGTGTCCACGGGCAATAGTTTTACATGAGTTTGTGTCCACCGGCAATAGTTTTACATGAACATTTCTAGGCTATAGTGCAGTACTGCCCCGTACAACCTAACAGAGCCCAGCACAACCCACCAGAGCCCATTACATTCCACCAGAGCCCAGCAAAGCCCAGCACATTCCACAACACCCAAGTCCAGCCAAGTGGGAGAGTAGCCTATAGGGTATGTGGGTAGTTAGATGACTGTACTAGGGTATACAAGGCTGGGTCCGGCTGGAATAGGCTAAACTAGGTGTTCTATGCCTTACTAGACTGTAACAGGCTCTATTAGGCTGTACTAGGCTCTTGTCAGCCCTGTAGCCCCTTTGCACTTGAGATTAACCAATGTGTCCACGGGCAATAGTTTTACATGAGTTTGTGTCCACCGGCAATAGTTTTACATGAAAATGTCTAAGCTATAGTGCAGTACTGCCCTGTACAACATAACAGAGCCCAGCACAGCCCACCAGAGCCCATTACAGCCCACCAGAGCCCAGCACAGCCCAGCACATTCCACAACACCCAAGTCCAGCCCAGTGGGAGAATAGCCTATAGGGTATGTGGGTAGTTAGATGACTGTACTAGGGTATACAGGGCTGGGTCCGGCTGGAATAGGCTAAACTAGGGTGTTCTATGCCTTACTAGACTCTAACAGGCTCTATTAGGCTGTACTAGGCTCTTGTCAGCCCTGTAGCCCCTTTGCACTTGAGATTAACCAATGTGTCCACGGGCAATAGTTTTAGATGAGTTTGTGTCCACCGGCAATAGTTTTACATGAACATTTCTAGGCTATAGTGCAGTATTGCCCCATACAACCTAACAGAGCCCAGCACAGCCCACCAGAGCCTATTACAGCCCACCAGAGCCCAGCACAGCCCAGGACATTCCAGCACACCCAAGTCCAGCCCAGTGGGAGAATAGCATAGGGTATGGGGGTAGTTAGATGACTGTACTAGGCTATACAGAGCTGGGTCCGGCTGGAATAGGCTAAACTAGGGTGTTCTATGCCTTACTAGACTCTAACAGGCTCTATTAGGCTGTACTAGGCTCTTGTCAGCCCTGTAGCCCCTTTGCACTTGAGATTAACCAATGTGTCCATGGGCAATAGTTTTACATGAGTTTGTGTCCACCGGCAATAGTTTTACATGAAAATTTCCAGGCTAAAGTGCAGTATTGCCCCGTAGAACCTAACAGAGCCCATCACAGCCCACCAGAGCCCATTACAGCCCACCAGAGCCCAGCACAGCCCAGCACATTCCAGCACACCCAAGTCCAGCCCAGTGGGAGAATAGCCTATAGGTATGTGGGTAGTTAGATGACTGTACTAGGCCATACAGGGCTGGGTCCGGCTGGAATAGGCTAAACTAGGGTGTTCCATGCCTTACTAGACTCTAACAGGCTCTATTAGGCTGTACTAGGCTCTTGTCAGCCCTGTAGCCCCTTTGCACTTGAGATTAACCAATGTGTCCACGGGCAATAGTTTTACATGAGTTTGTGTCCACCGGCAATAGTTTTACATGAAAATGTCTAAGCTATAGTGCAGTACTGCCCCGTACAACCTAACAGAGCCCAGCAAAGCCCACCAGAGCCCATTACAGCCCACCAGAGCCCAGCACAGCCCAGCATATTCCAGCACACCCAAGTCCAGCCCAGTGGGAGAATAGCAGAGGGTATGGGGGTAGTTAGATGACTGTACTAGGCTATACAGGGCTGGGTCCGGCTGGAATAGACTAAACTAGGGTGTTCTATGCCTTATTAGACTCTAACAGGCTCTATTAGGCTGTATTAGGCTCTTGTCAGCCCTGTAGCCTCGTTGCACTTGAGATTAACCATTGTGTCCACGGGCAATAGTTTTACATGAGTTTGTGTCCACCGGCAATAGTTTTACATGAAAATGTCTAGGCTATAGTATAGTATTGCCCCGTACAACCTAACAGAGCCCAGCACAGCCCACCAGAGCCCATTACAGCCCACCAGAGCCCAGCACAGCCCAGGAAATTCCAGCACACCCAAGTCCAGCCCAGTGGGAGAATAGCAGAGGGTATGGGGGTAGTTAGATGACTGTACTAGGCTATACAGGGCTGGGTCCGGCTGGAATAGGCTAAACTAGGGTGTTCTATGCCTTACTAGACTCTAACAGGCTCTATTAGGCTGTACTAGGCTCTTGTCAGCCCTGTAGCCCCTTTGCACTTGAGATTAACCAATGTGTCCACGGGCAATAGTTTTACATGAGTTTGTGTCCACTGGCAATAGTTTTACGTGAACATTTCTAGGCTATAGTGCAGTATTGCCCCGTACAACCTAACAGAGCCCATCAGAGCCCACCAGAGCCCATTAAAGCCCACCAGAGCCCAGCACAGCCCAGCACATTCCAGCACACCCAAGTCCAGCCCAGTGGGAGAATAGCCTATAGGGTATGTGGGTAGTTAGATGACTGTACTAGGCTATACAGGGCTGGGTCCGGCTGGAATAGGCTAAACTAGGGTGTTCTATGCCTTACTAGACTCTAATAGGCTCTGTTAGGCTGTACTAGGCTCTTGTCAGCCCTTTAGCTCCTTTGCATTTGAGATTAACCACTGTGTACACAGGCAATAGTTTTACATGAGTTTTTGTCCACGGCCAATAGTTTTACATGAACATGTCTAGGCTATAGTGCAGTACTGCCTCGTACAGCCTAACAGAGCCCAGTACAGCCCACCAGAGCCCATTATAGTCCACCAGAGCCCAGCACAGCCAAGCACATTCCAGCACACCCAAGACCAGCCCAGTGGGAGAATAGCCTAGGTTATGGGGGTAGTTATACGACTGTACTACGCTATAAAGGGCTGGGTCCAGCTGGAATAGGCTAGAATAGAATGTTCTATGCCATACTAGAGTCTAATAGGCTCTATTAGGCTGTCCTAGGCTCATGTCAGCACTGTAGCCCCTTTGCACTTGAGATTAACCACTGTGTCCACGGGCAATAGTTTTACATTAGTTTGTGTCCACCGGCAATAGTTTTACATGAAAATGTCTAAGCTATAGTGCAGTACTGCCCCGTACAACCTAACAGAGCCCAGCACAGCCCACCAGATCCCATTAAAGCCCACCAGAGCCCAGCACAGCCCAGCACATTCCAGCACACCCAAGTTCAGCCCAGTGGGAGAATAGCATAGGGTATGGGGGTAGTTAGATGACTGCACTAGGCTATACAGGGCTGGGTCCGGCTGGAATAGGCTAAACTAGGGTGTTCTATGCCTTACTAAACTCTAACAGGCTCTATTAGGCTGTACTAGGCTCTTGTCAGCCCTGTAGCCCCTTTGCACTTGAGATTAACCAATGTGTCCACAGGCAATAGTTTTACATGAGTTTGTGTCCACCGGCAATAGTTTTACATGAACATTTCTAGGCTATAGTGCAGTATTGCCCCGTACAACCTAACAGAGCCCATCAGAGCCCACCAGAGCCCATTACAGCCCACCAGAGCCCAGCACAGCCCAGCACATTCCAGCACACCCAAGTTCAGCCCAGTGGGAGAATAGCATAGGGTATGGGGGTAGTTAGATGACTGCACTAGGCTATACAGGGCTGGGTCCGGCTGGAATAGGCTAAACTAGGGTGTTCTATGCCTTACTAAACTCTAACAGGCTCTATTAGGCTGTAGTAGGCTCTTGTCAGCCCTGTGGCCCCTTTGCACTTGAGATTAACCAATGTGTCCACGGGCAATAGTTTTACATGAGTTTGTGTCCACCGGCAATAGTTTTACATGAAAATGTCTAAGCTATAGTGCAGTACTGCCCCGTACAACCTAACAGAGCCCAGCACAGCCCACCAGAGCCCATTAAAGCCCACCAGAGCCCAGCACAGCCCAGCACATTCCAGCACACCCAAGTTCAGCCCAGTGGGAGAATAGCATAGGGTATGGGGGTAGTTAGATGACTGTACTAGGCTATACAGGGCTGGGTCCGGCTGGAATAGGCTAAACTAGGGTGTTCTATGCCTTACTAGACTCTAACAGGCTCTATTAGGCTGTACTAGGCTCTTGTCAGCCCTGTAGCCCCTTTGCACTTGAGATTAACCAATGTGTCCACGGGCAATAGTTTTACATGAGTTTGTGTCCACCGGCAATAGTTTTACATGAACATTTCTAGGCTATAGCGCAGTATTGCCCTGTACAACCTAACAGAGCCCAGCACAGCCCACCAGAGCCCATTACAGCCCACCAGAGCCCAGCACAGCCCAGCACATTCCAGCACACCCAAGACCAGCCCAGTGGGAGAATAGCCTAGGTTATTGGGGTAGTTATACGACTGTACTAGGCTATAAAGGGCTGGGTCCAGCTGGAATAGGCTAGAATAGAATGTTCTATGCCATACTAGAGTCTAATAGGCTCTATTAGGCTGTCCTAGAATCATGTCAGCGCTTTAGCCCCTTTGCACTTGAGATTAACCACTGTGTCCACGGGCAATAGTTTTACATGAGTTTGTGTCCACCGGCAATAGTTTTACATGAAAATGTCTAAGCTATAGTGCAGTACTGCCCCGTACAACCTAACAGAGCCCAGCACAGCCCACCAGAGCCCATTAAAGCCCACCAGAGCCCAGCACAGCCCAGCAAATTCCAGCACACCCAAGTTCAGCCCAGTGGGAGAATAGCATAGGGTATGGGGGTAGTTAGATGACTGTACTAGGCTATACAGGGCTGGGTCCAGGCTGGAATAGGCTAAACTAGGGTGTTCTATGCCTTACTAGACTCTAACAGGCTCTATTAGGCTGTACTAGGCTCTTGTCAGCCCTGTAGCCCCTTTGCACTTGAGATTAACCAATGTGTCCACGGGCAATAGTTTTACATGAGTTTGTGTCCACCGGCAATAGTTTTACATGAACATTTCTAGGCTATAGTGCAGTATTGCCCCGTACAACCTAACAGAGCCCATCAGAGCCCACCAGAGCCCATTACAGCCCACCAGAGCCCAGCACAGCCCAGCACATTCCAGCACACCCAAGTTCAGCCCAGTGGGAGAATAGCATAGGGTATGGGGGTAGTTAGATGACTGCACTAGGCTATACAGGGCTGGGTCCGGCTGGAATAGGCTAAACTAGGGTGTTCTATGCCTTACTAAACTCTAACAGGCTCTATTAGGCTGTAGTAGGCTCTTGTCAGCCCTGTGGCCCCTTTGCACTTGAGATTAACCAATGTGTCCACGGGCAATAGTTTTACATGAGTTTGTGTCCACCGGCAATAGTTTTACATGAAAATGTCTAAGCTATAGTGCAGTACTGCCCCGTACAACCTAACAGAGCCCAGCACAGCCCACCAGAGCCCATTAAAGCCCACCAGAGCCCAGCACAGCCCAGCACATTCCAGCACACCCAAGTTCAGCCCAGTGGGAGAATAGCATAGGGTATGGGGGTAGTTAGATGACTGTACTAGGCTATACAGGGCTGGGTCCGGCTGGAATAGGCTAAACTAGGGTGTTCTATGCCTTACTAGACTCTAACAGGCTCTATTAGGCTGTACTAGGCTCTTGTCAGCCCTGTAGCCCCTTTGCACTTGAGATTAACCAATGTGTCCACGGGCAATAGTTTTACATGAGTTTGTGTCCACCGGCAATAGTTTTACATGAACATTTCTAGGCTATAGCGCAGTATTGCCCTGTACAACCTAACAGAGCCCAGCTCAGCCCACCAGAGCCCATTACAGCCCACCAGAGCCCAGCACAGCCCAGCACATTCCAGCACACCCAAGACCAGCCCAGTGGGAGAATAGCCTAGGTTATTGGGGTAGTTATACGACTGTACTAGGCTATAAAGGGCTGGGTCCAGCTGGAATAGGCTAGAATAGAATGTTCTATGCCATACTAGAGTCTAATAGGCTCTATTAGGCTGTCCTAGAATCATGTCAGCGCTTTAGCCCCTTTGCACTTGAGATTAACCACTGTGTCCACGGGCAATAGTTTTACATGAGTTTGTGTCCACCGGCAATAGTTTTACATGAAAATGTCTAAGCTATAGTGCAGTACTGCCCCGTACAACCTAACAGAGCCCAGCACAGCCCACCAGAGCCCATTAAAGCCCACCAGAGCCCAGCACAGCCCAGCAAATTCCAGCACACCCAAGTTCAGCCCAGTGGGAGAATAGCATAGGGTATGGGGGTAGTTAGATGACTGTACTAGGCTATACAGGGCTGGGTCCAGGCTGGAATAGGCTAAACTAGGGTGTTCTATGCCTTACTAGACTCTAACAGGCTCTATTAGGCTGTACTAGGCTCTTGTCAGCCCTGTAGCCCCTTTGCACTTGAGATTAACCAATGTGTCCACGGGCAATAGTTTTACATGAGTTTGTGTCCACCGGCAATAGTTTTACATGAAAATGTCTAGGCTATAGTGCAGTATTGCCCCGTACAACCTAACAGAGCCCAGCACAGCCCACTAGAGCCCATTACAGCCCACCAGAGACCAGCACAGCCCAGGACATTCCAGCACACCCAAGTCCAGCCCAGTGGGAGAATAGCATAGGGTATGGGGGTAGTTAGATGACTGTACTAGGCTATACAGGGCTGGGTCCGGCTGGAATAGGCTAAACTAGGGTGTTCTATGCCTTACTAGACTCTAACAGGCTCTATTAGGCTGTACTAGGCTCTTGTCAGCCCTGTAGCCCCTTTGCACTTGAGATTAACCAATGTGTCCACGGGCAATAGTTTTACATGAGTTTGTGTCCACCGGCAATAGTTTTACATGAACATTTCTAGGCTATAGTGCAGTACTGCCCCGTACAACCTAACAGAGCCCAGCACAGCCCACCAGAGCCCATTAAAGCCCACCAGAGCCCAGCACAGCCCAGCAAATTCCAGCACACCCAAGTTCAGCCCAGTGGGAGAATAGCATAGGGTATGGGGGTAGTTAGATGACTGTACTAGGCTATACAGGGCTGGGTCCGGCTGGAATAGGCTAAACTAGGGTGTTCTATGCCTTACTAAACTCTAACAGGCTCTATTAGGCTGTAGTAGGCTCTTGTCAGCCCTGTGGCCCCTTTGCACTTGAGATTAACCAATGTGTCCACGGGCAATAGTTTTACATGAGTTTGTGTCCACCGGCAATAGTTTTACATGAAAATGTCTAAGCTATAGTGCAGTACTGCCCCGTACAACCTAACAGAGCCCAGCACAGCCCACCAGAGCCCATTAAAGCCCACCAGAGCCCAGCACAGCCCAGCACATTCCAGCACACCCAAGTTCAGCCCAGTGGGAGAATAGCATAGGGTATGGGGGTAGTTAGATGACTGTACTAGGCTATACAGGGCTGGGTCCGGCTGGAATAGGCTAAACTAGGGTGTTCTATGCCTTACTAGACTCTAACAGGCTCTATTAGGCTGTACTAGGCTCTTGTCAGCCCTGTAGCCCCTTTGCACTTGAGATTAACCAATGTGTCCACGGGCAATAGTTTTACATGAGTTTGTGTCCACCGGCAATAGTTTTACATGAACATTTCTAGGCTATAGCGCAGTATTGCCCTGTACAACCTAACAGAGCCCAGCACAGCCCACCAGAGCCCATTACAGCCCACCAGAGCCCAGCACAGCCCAGCACATTCCAGCACACCCAAGACCAGCCCAGTGGGAGAATAGCCTAGGTTATTGGGGTAGTTATACGACTGTACTAGGCTATAAAGGGCTGGGTCCAGCTGGAATAGGCTAGAATAGAATGTTCTATGCCATACTAGAGTCTAATAGGCTCTATTAGGCTGTCCTAGAATCATGTCAGCGCTTTAGCCCCTTTGCACTTGAGATTAACCACTGTGTCCACGGGCAATAGTTTTACATGAGTTTGTGTCCACCGGCAATAGTTTTACATGAAAATGTCTAAGCTATAGTGCAGTACTGCCCCGTACAACCTAACAGAGCCCAGCACAGCCCACCAGAGCCCATTAAAGCCCACCAGAGCCCAGCACAGCCCAGCAAATTCCAGCACACCCAAGTTCAGCCCAGTGGGAGAATAGCATAGGGTATGGGGGTAGTTAGATGACTGTACTAGGCTATACAGGGCTGGGTCCAGGCTGGAATAGGCTAAACTAGGGTGTTCTATGCCTTACTAGACTCTAACAGGCTCTATTAGGCTGTACTAGGCTCTTGTCAGCCCTGTAGCCCCTTTGCACTTGAGATTAACCAATGTGTCCACGGGCAATAGTTTTACATGAGTTTGTGTCCACCGGCAATAGTTTTACATGAAAATGTCTAGGCTATAGTGCAGTATTGCCCCGTACAACCTAACAGAGCCCAGCACAGCCCACTAGAGCCCATTACAGCCCACCAGAGACCAGCACAGCCCAGGACATTCCAGCACACCCAAGTCCAGCCCAGTGGGAGAATAGCATAGGGTATGGGGGTAGTTAGATGACTGTACTAGGCTATACAGGGCTGGGTCCGGCTGGAATAGGCTAAACTAGGGTGTTCTATGCCTTACTAGACTCTAACAGGCTCTATTAGGCTGTACTAGGCTCTTGTCAGCCCTGTAGCCCCTTTGCACTTGAGATTAACCAATGTGTCCACGGGCAATAGTTTTACATGAGTTTGTGTCCACCGGCAATAGTTTTACATGAACATTTCTAGGCTATAGTGCAGTACTGCCCCGTACAACCTAACAGAGCCCAGCACAGCCCACCAGAGCCCATTAAAGCCCACCAGAGCCCAGCACAGCCCAGCAAATTCCAGCACACCCAAGTTCAGCCCAGTGGGAGAATAGCATAGGGTATGGGGGTAGTTAGATGACTGTACTAGGCTATACAGGGCTGGGTCCGGGCTGGAATAGGCTAAACTAGGGTGTTCTATGCCTTACTAGACTCTAACAGGCTCTATTAGGCTGTACTAGGCTCTTGTCAGCCCTGTAGCCCCTTTGCACTTGAGATTAACCAATTTGTCCACGGGCAATAGTTTTACATGAGTTTGTGTCCACCGGCAATAGTTTTACATGAAAATGTCTAGGCTATAGTGCAGTATTGCCCCGTACAACCTAACAGAGCCCAGCACAGCCCACTAGAGCCCATTACAGCCCACCAGAGACCAGCACAGCCCAGGATATTCCAGCACACCCAAGTCCAGCCCAGTGGGAGAATAGCATAGGGTATGGGGGTAGTTAGATGACTGTACTAGGCTATACAGGGCTGGGTCCGGCTGGAATAGGCTAAACTAGGGTGTTCTATGCCTTACTAGACTCTAACAGGCTCTATTAGGCTGTACTAGGCTCTTGTCAGCCCTGTAGCCCCTTTGCACTTGAGATTAACCAATGTGTCCACGGGCAATAGTTTTACATGAGTTTGTGTCCACCGGCAATAGTTTTACATGAACATTTCTAGGCTATAGTGCAGTATTGCCCCGTACAACCTAACAGAGCCCAGCACAGCCCACCAGAGCCCATTGTAGCCCACCAGAGCCCAGCACAGCCCAGCACATTCCAGCACACCCAAGTCCATCCCAGTGGGAGAATAGCCTAGGTTATGGGGGTAGTTATACGACTGTACTAGGCTATAAAGGGCTGGGTCCAGCTGGAGTAGGCTAAAATAGAATGTTCTATGCCATACTAGAGTCTAATAGGCTCTATTAGGCTGTCCTAGGCTCATGTCAGCGCTGTAGCCCCTTTGCACTTGAGATTAACCACTGTGTCCACGGGCAATAGTTTTACATGAGTTTGTGTCCACCGGCAATAGTTTTACATGAACATTTCTAGGCTATAGTGCAGTACTGCCCCGTACAACCTAACAGAGCCCATTACAGCCCACCAGAGCCCATTACATTCCACCAGAGCCCAGCACAGCCCAGCACATTCCACAACACCCAAGTCCAGCCCAGTGGGAGAATAGCCTATAGGGTATGTGGGTAGTTAGATGACTGTACTAGGGTATACAGGGCTGGGTCCGGCTGGAATAGGCTAAACTAGGGTGTTCTATGCCTTACTAGACTGTAACAGGCTCTATTAGGCTGTACTAGGGTCTTGTCAGCCCTGTAGCCCCTTTGCACTTGATATTAACCAATGTGTCCACGGGCAATAGTTTTACATGAGTTTGTGTCCACCGGCAATAGTTTTACATGAAAATGTCTAAGCTATAGTGCAGTACTGCCCCGTACAACCTAACAGAGCCCAGCATAGCCCACCAGAGCCCATTACAGCCCACCAGAGCCCAGCACAGCCCAGCATATTCCAGCACACCCAAGTTCAGCCCAGTGGGAGAATAGCATAGGGTATAGTTAGATGACTGTACTAGGCTATACAGGGCTGGGTCCGGCTGGAATAGACTAAACTAGGGTGTTCTATGCCTTATTAGACTCTAACAGGCTCTATTAGGCTGTACTAGGCTCTTGTCAGCCCTGTAGCCTCTTTGCACTTGAGATTAACCAATGTGTCCACGGGCAATAGTTTTACATGAGTTTGTGTCCACCGGCAATAGTTTTACATGAAAATGTCTAGGCTATAGTATAGTATTGCCCCGTACAACCTAACAGAGCCCAGCACAGCCCACCAGAGCCCATTACAGCCCACCAGAGCCCAGCACAGCCCAGGAAATTCCAGCACACCCAAGTCCAGCCCAGTGGGAGAATAGCAGAGGGTATGGGGGTAGTTAGATGACTGTACTAGGCTATACAGGGCTGGGTCCGGCTGGAATAGGCTAAACTAGGGTGTTCTATGCCTTACTAGACTCTAACAGGCTCTATTAGGCTGTACTAGGCTCTTGTCAGCCCTGTAGCCCCTTTGCACTTGAGATTAACCAATGTGTCCACGGGCAATAGTTTTACATGAGTTTGTGTCCACCGGCAATAGTTTTACATGAACATTTCTAGGCTATAGTGCAGTATTGCCCCGTACAACCTAACAGAGCCCAGCACAGCCCACCAGAGCCCATTGTAGCCCACCAGAGCCCAGCACAGCCCAGCACATTCCAGCACACCCAAGTCCATCCCAGTGGGAGAATAGCCTAGGTTATGGGGGTAGTTATACGACTGTACTAGGCTATAAAGGGCTGGGTCCAGCTGGAGTAGGCTAAAATAGAATGTTCTATGCCATACTAGAGTCTAATAGGCTCTATTAGGCTGTCCTAGGCTCATGTCAGCGCTGTAGCCCCTTTGCACTTGAGATTAACCACTGTGTCCACGGGCAATAGTTGTCTCCGCCGAAGGTGGAGAATATGTTTTCGCTTTGTGTGAGCAAACATTGTTAGCCAAGCTAACATTGGGCAAGCTCCACGTGACACATGTCAATTTGTTGACACCAATGCCTCTGATTGGCTAGAGGGACGCGTGACGAAATAAAATTCTATAAATAGGTGTGTCACTTCAAAAAGCCCCTACTTTTTGAAGTGAGGTAAAACAGGATCAATCAGACTTGATTGGAACAGTACCTTCAGTAAGTCCAAGTCACCCGTCTGTGCGTGTGTGTTTCCCTCTGAGAACACCTAACATTGGTCAAGCAAAGGCGCAGAAGGCCAAAGCTAAGAAAGCATACTCATCTACAATTGTAACGTAGAAGAGGACTAGAGTTGAAATGATCCCACAACAAAGCCGAACTCTTAATACGTGTCAATATGTTGACATCAATGTCTCTGATTGGCTAGAGGGACGCATGACGAAATACAATCCTATAATAAAAAGGTGTGTCACTTCAAAAAGCCGTTTACGTTTTTGAAGCGAGGTAAGACAGGATCAATCAGTCTTGATTGGAACAGTATCTTCTAGTCCAAATCACCCGTCCGTGCGTGTGTGTGTCCCTTTGAGAACACCTGACATTGGTCAAGCAAAGGCGCAGAAGGCCAAAGCTAAGAAAGCATACTCATCTACAACAGTAACACAGAAGAGGACTAGAGTTGAATTGATCCCACAACAAGACCGAAATCTTAATACGTATTAATATGTTGACACCAATGCCTTTGATTGGCTAGAGGAATGCATGACGAAATACAATTCTATAAATAGGTGTGTCACTTCAAAAAACCGTTTACGTTTTTGAAGCGAGGTAAGACAGGATCAATCAGTCTTGATTGGAACAGTATCTTCTAGTCCAAATCACCCGTCCGTGCGTGTGTGTGTCCCTCTGAGAACACCTAACATTGGTCAAACAAAGGCGCAGAAGGCCAAAGCTGATCAAACACACCAATCAACTGCTGAAACTGTTCAAGACAATGAAGATGAAGAAGACAGACAAGTATTTGAACAAACCAGTCAATTATGACGACTCCCATATGATAGATTGCTTCAATGTAAACAGAGCATTGCTTCAATTAAACAGAGCTAAGAATCATAAAGAAAGAATGAAATTAATCAGAGACAAAAAATCGCTAAATGACAAAAGACGAAGACTAGCCATGAATGCTTACAATATGACACAGCAAAGATTGCTACAATCTCTGGAAGAAAAAGTAGAAGAGTCTGAAGAGAACATCGAAAGGAAAAAAAGGAACTGGTCAGAGTATTTAAATAATGAAAGACAACATCAACAAGCACATAACACGAGTAAGAAGAAACGATACAGATCACAAGAATTAGAAGTTAATGAAGCTGCTCTCGCATTCTTAAAGAAGATGTCCGAAAGTGGACCCAATTATGTCTGTGGTTCCTGTGAACGAATGCTCTACAGAGAATCAGTGGCAGAGTTTAAACCTGGAAATTATACAGGAACGATAGATATTGTAAGTCTCCTAGGCAAAAACCCAACTGCAATCAAGCAAAACAACACTTGGATGTGCCACACGTGTCATCGGGCCATTAAAAAAATTGGAAGACAAGTATTAGAACTTTTTGTTTAACTAAAAGATATATATTTTACCCTACTGTATCTCATTAGTTATTGCTATTATAATATAATTGATATATATCAGATGCGTCATAGTATATACATTTTTGTAAGAAATACATAAATAAATATTTTTTTGGATCTCTTTTTTTCATCCTATCTTTTTTTAAACATTTTTTTAAACATATTTTTAAACATTAGAAGACAAAATATGATTTTTAAATCATTTTTTTTTTAATAAATATTTCTTTAACATACACTTTTTTATTTAACTACAGTATATATCTTTTACTCTACTGTATCTCATTAGTTATTGCTATGATAATATAATTGCTATAGTCTGCTGGCGGAGACTTGTGCTCCGAGGAGCACATTTTCTAGTTTTACATGAGTTTGTGTCCACCGGCAATAGTTTTACATGAACATTTCTAGGCTATAGTGCAGTACTGCCCCGTACAACCTAACAGAGCCCATTACAGCCCACCAGAGCCCATTACATTCCACCAGAGCCCAGCACAGCCCAGCACATTCCACAACACCCAAGTCCAGCCCAGTGGGAGAATAGCCTATAGGGTATGTGGGTAGTTAGATGACTGTACTAGGGTATACAGGGCTGGGTCCGGCTGGAATAGGCTAAACTAGGGTGTTCTATGCCTTACTAGACTGTAACAGGCTCTATTAGGCTGTACTAGGGTCTTGTCAGCCCTGTAGCCCCTTTGCACTTGATATTAACCAATGTGTCCACGGGCAATAGTTTTACATGAGTTTGTGTCCACCGGCAATAGTTTTACATGAAAATGTCTAAGCTATAGTGCAGTACTGCCCCGTACAACCTAACAGAGCCCAGCATAGCCCACCAGAGCCCATTACAGCCCACCAGAGCCCAGCACAGCCCAGCATATTCCAGCACACCCAAGTTCAGCCCAGTGGGAGAATAGCATAGGGTATAGTTAGATGACTGTACTAGGCTATACAGGGCTGGGTCCGGCTGGAATAGACTAAACTAGGGTGTTCTATGCCTTATTAGACTCTAACAGGCTCTATTAGGCTGTACTAGGCTCTTGTCAGCCCTGTAGCCTCTTTGCACTTGAGATTAACCAATGTGTCCACGGGCAATAGTTTTACATGAGTTTGTGTCCACCGGCAATAGTTTTACATGAAAATGTCTAGGCTATAGTATAGTATTGCCCCGTACAACCTAACAGAGCCCAGCACAGCCCACCAGAGCCCATTACAGCCCACCAGAGCCCAGCACAGCCCAGGAAATTCCAGCACACCCAAGTCCAGCCCAGTGGGAGAATAGCAGAGGGTATGGGGGTAGTTAGATGACTGTACTAGGCTATACAGGGCTGGGTCCGGCTGGAATAGGCTAAACTAGGGTGTTCTATGCCTTACTAGACTCTAACAGGCTCTATTAGGCTGTACTAGGCTCTTGTCAGCCCTGTAGCCCCTTTGCACTTGAGATTAACCAATGTGTCCACGGGCAATAGTTTTACATGAGTTTGTGTCCACCGGCAATAGTTTTACATGAACATTTCTAGGCTATAGTGCAGTATTGCCCCGTACAACCTAACAGAGCCCAGCACAGCCCACCAGAGCCCATTGTAGCCCACCAGAGCCCAGCACAGCCCAGCACATTCCAGCACACCCAAGTCCATCCCAGTGGGAGAATAGCCTAGGTTATGGGGGTAGTTATACGACTGTACTAGGCTATAAAGGGCTGGGTCCAGCTGGAGTAGGCTAAAATAGAATGTTCTATGCCATACTAGAGTCTAATAGGCTCTATTAGGCTGTCCTAGGCTCATGTCAGCGCTGTAGCCCCTTTGCACTTGAGATTAACCACTGTGTCCACGGGCAATAGTTGTCTCCGCCGAAGGTGGAGAATATGTTTTCGCTTTGTGTGAGCAAACATTGTTAGCCAAGCTAACATTGGGCAAGCTCCACGTGACACGTGTCAATTTGTTGACACCAATGCCTCTGATTGGCTAGAGGGACGCGTGACGAAATAAAATTCTATAAATAGGTGTGTCACTTCAAAAAGCCCCTACTTTTTGAAGTGAGGTAAAACAGGATCAATCAGACTTGATTGGAACAGTACCTTCAGTAAGTCCAAGTCACCCGTCTGTGCGTGTGTGTTTCCCTCTGAGAACACCTAACATTGGTCAAGCAAAGGCGCAGAAGGCCAAAGCTAAGAAAGCATACTCATCTACAATTGTAACGTAGAAGAGGACTAGAGTTGAAATGATCCCACAACAAAGCCGAACTCTTAATACGTGTCAATATGTTGACATCAATGTCTCTGATTGGCTAGAGGGACGCATGACGAAATACAATCCTATAATAAAAAGGTGTGTCACTTCAAAAAGCCGTTTACGTTTTTGAAGCGAGGTAAGACAGGATCAATCAGTCTTGATTGGAACAGTATCTTCTAGTCCAAATCACCCGTCCGTGCGTGTGTGTGTCCCTTTGAGAACACCTGACATTGGTCAAGCAAAGGCGCAGAAGGCCAAAGCTAAGAAAGCATACTCATCTACAACAGTAACACAGAAGAGGACTAGAGTTGAATTGATCCCACAACAAGACCGAAATCTTAATACGTATTAATATGTTGACACCAATGCCTTTGATTGGCTAGAGGAATGCATGACGAAATACAATTCTATAAATAGGTGTGTCACTTCAAAAAACCGTTTACGTTTTTGAAGCGAGGTAAGACAGGATCAATCAGTCTTGATTGGAACAGTATCTTCTAGTCCAAATCACCCGTCCGTGCGTGTGTGTGTCCCTCTGAGAACACCTAACATTGGTCAAACAAAGGCGCAGAAGGCCAAAGCTGATCAAACACACCAATCAACTGCTGAAACTGTTCAAGACAATGAAGATGAAGAAGACAGACAAGTATTTGAACAAACCAGTCAATTATGACGACTCCCATATGATAGATTGCTTCAATGTAAACAGAGCATTGCTTCAATTAAACAGAGCTAAGAATCATAAAGAAAGAATGAAATTAATCAGAGACAAAAAATCGCTAAATGACAAAAGACGAAGACTAGCCATGAATGCTTACAATATGACACAGCAAAGATTGCTACAATCTCTGGAAGAAAAAGTAGAAGAGTCTGAAGAGAACATCGAAAGGAAAAAAAGGAACTGGTCAGAGTATTTAAATAATGAAAGACAACATCAACAAGCACATAACACGAGTAAGAAGAAACGATACAGATCACAAGAATTAGAAGTTAATGAAGCTGCTCTCGCATTCTTAAAGAAGATGTCCGAAAGTGGACCCAATTATGTCTGTGGTTCCTGTGAACGAATGCTCTACAGAGAATCAGTGGCAGAGTTTAAACCTGGAAATTATACAGGAACGATAGATATTGTAAGTCTCCTAGGCAAAAACCCAACTGCAATCAAGCAAAACAACACTTGGATGTGCCACACGTGTCATCGGGCCATTAAAAAAATTGGAAGACAAGTATTAGAACTTTTTGTTTAACTAAAAGATATATATTTTACCCTACTGTATCTCATTAGTTATTGCTATTATAATATAATTGATATATATCAGATGCGTCATAGTATATACATTTTTGTAAGAAATACATAAATAAATATTTTTTTGGATCTCTTTTTTTCATCCTATCTTTTTTTAAACATTTTTTTAAACATATTTTTAAACATTAGAAGACAAAATATGATTTTTAAATCATTTTTTTTTTAATAAATATTTCTTTAACATACACTTTTTTATTTAACTACAGTATATATCTTTTACTCTACTGTATCTCATTAGTTATTGCTATGATAATATAATTGCTATAGTCTGCTGGCGGAGACTTGTGCTCCGAGGAGCACATTTTCTAGTTTTACATGAGTTTGTGTCCACCGGCAATAGTTTTACATGAACATTTCTAGGCTATAGTGCAGTACTGCCCCGTACAACCTAACAGAGCCCATTACAGCCCACCAGAGCCCATTACATTCCACCAGAGCCCAGCACAGCCCAGCACATTCCACAACACCCAAGTCCAGCCCAGTGGGAGAATAGCCTATAGGGTATGTGGGTAGTTAGATGACTGTACTAGGGTATACAGGGCTGGGTCCGGCTGGAATAGGCTAAACTAGGGTGTTCTATGCCTTACTAGACTGTAACAGGCTCTATTAGGCTGTACTAGGCTCTTGTCAGCCCTGTAGCCCCTTTGCACTTGAGATTAACCAATGTGTCCACGGGCAATAGTTTTACATGAGTTTGTGTCCACCGGCAATAGTTTTACATGAACATGTCTAAGCTATAGTGCAGTACTGCCCTGTACAACATAACAGAGCCCAGCACAGCCCACCAGAGCCCATTACAGCCCACCAGAGCCCAGCACAGCCCAGCACATTCCACAACACCCAAGTCCAGCCCAGTGGGAGAATAGCCTATAGGGTATGTGGGTAGTTAGATGACTGTACTAGGGTATACAGGGCTGGGTCCGGCTGGAATAGGCTAAACTAGGGTGTTCTATGCCATACTAGACTCTAACAGGCTCTATTAGGCTGTACTAGGCTCTTGTCAGCCCTGTAGCCCCTTTGCACTTGAGATTAACCAATGTGTCCACGGGCAATAGTTTTACATGAGTTTGTGTCCACCGGCAATAGTTTTACATGAACATTTCTAGGCTATAGTGCAGTATTGCCCCGTACAACCTAACAGAGCCCAGCACAGCCCACCAGAGCCTATTACAGCCCACCAGAGCCCAGCACAGCCCAGCACATTCCAGCACACCCAAGTCCAGCCCAGTGGGAGAATAGCATAGGGTATGGGGGTAGTTAGATGACTGTACTAGGCTATACAGAGCTGGGTCCGGCTGGAATAGGCTAAACTAGGGTGTTCTATGCCTTACTATACTGTAACAGGCTCTATTAGGCTGTACTAGGCTCTTGTCAGCCCTGTAGCCCCTTTGCACTTGAGATTAACCAATGTGTCCACGGGCAATAGTTTTACATGAGTTTGTGTCCACCGGCAATAGTTTTACATGAAAATGTCTAAGCTATAGTGCAGTACTGCCCTGTACAACATAACAGAGCCCACCAGAGCCCATTACAGCCCACCAGAGCCCAGCACAGCCCAGCACATTCCACAACACCCAAGTCCAGCCCAGTGGGAGAATAGCCTATAGGGTATGTGGGTAGTTAGATGACTGTACTAGGGTATACAGGGCTGGGTCCGGCTGGAATAGGCTAATGTAGGGTGTTCTATGCCATACTAGACTATAACAGGCTCTATTAGGCTGTACTAGGCTCTTGTCAGCCCTGTAGCCCCTTTGCACTTGAGATTAACCAATGTGTCCATGGGCAATAGTTTTACATGAGTTTGTGTCCACCGGCAATAGTTTTACATGAAAATGTCTAGGCTATAGTGCAGTATTGCCCCGTACAACCTAACAGAGCCCAGCACAGCCCACTAGAGCCCATTACAGCCCACCAGAGACCAGCACAGCCCAGGACATTCCAGCACACCCAAGTCCAGCCCAGCTCTTGTCAGCCCTGTAGCCCCTTTGCACTTGAGATTAACCAATGTGTCCACGGGCAATAGTTTTACATGAGTTTGTGTCCACCGGCAATAGTTTTACAAGAACATTTCTAGGCTATAGTGCAGTATTGCCCCGTACAACCTAACAGAGCCCAGCACAGCCCACCAGAGCCCATTGTAGCCCACCAGAGCCCAGCACAGCCCAGCACATTCCAGCACACCCAAGTCCATCCCAGTGGGAGAATAGCCTAGGTTATGGGGGTAGTTATACGACTGTACTAGGCTATAAAGGGCTTGGTCCAGCTGGAGTAGGCTAGAATAGAATGTTCTATGCCATACTAGAGTCTAATAGGCTCTATTAGGCTGTCCTAGGCTCATATCAGCGCTGTAGCCCCTTTGCACTTGAGATTAACCACTGTGTCCACGGGCAATAGTTTTACATGAGTTTGTGTCCACCGGCAATAGTTTTACATGAACATTTCTAGGCTATAGTGCAGTACTGCCCCGTACAACCTAACAGAGCCCAGCACAGCCCACCAGAGCCCATTACATTCCACCAGAGCCCAGCTCAGCCCAGCACATTCCACAACACCCAAGTCCAGCCAAGTGGGAGAATAGCCTATAGGGTATGTGGGTAGTTAGATGACTTTACTAGGGTATACAGGGCTGGGTCCGGCTGGAATAGGCTAAACTAGGTGTTCTATGCCTTACTAGACTGTAACAGGCTCTATTAGGCTGTACTAGGCTCTTGTCAGCCCTGTAGCCCCTTTGCACTTGAGATTAACCAATGTGTCCACGGGCAATAGTTTTACATGAGTTTGTGTCCACCGGCAATAGTTTTACATGAAAATGTCTAAGCTATAGTGCAGTACTGCCCTGTACAACATAACAGAGCCCAGCACAGCCCACCAGAGCCCATTACAGCCCACCAGAGCCCAGCACATTCCACAACACCCAAGTCCAGCCCAGTGGGAGAATAGCCTATAGGGTATGTGGGTAGTTAGATGACTGTACTAGGGTATACAGGGCTGGGTCCGGCTGGAATAGGCTAAACTAGGGTGTTCTATGCCTTACTAGACTCTAACAGGCTCTATTAGGCTGTACTAGGCTCTTGTCAGCCCTGTAGCCCCTTTGCACTTGAGATTAACCAATGTGTCCACGGGCAATAGTTTTACATGAGTTTGTGTCCACCGGCAATAGTTTTACATGAACATTTCTAGGCTATAGTGCAGTATTGCCCCGTACAACCTAAAAGAGCCCAGCACAGCCCACCAGAGCCTATTACAGCCCACCAGAGCCCAGCACAGCCCAGGACATTCCAGCACACCCAAGTCCAGCCCAGTGGGAGAATAGCATAGGGTATGGGGGTAGTTAGATGACTGTACTAGGCTATACAGAGCTGGGTCCGGCTGGAATAGGCTAAACTAGGGTGTTCTATGCCTTACTAGACTCTAACAGGCTCTATTAGGCTGTACTAGGCTCTTGTCAGCCCTGTAGCCCCTTTGCACTTGAGATTAACCAATGTGTCCATGGGCAATAGTTTTACATGAGTTTGTGTCCACCGGCAATAGTTTTACATGAAAATTTCCAGGCTAAAGTGCAGTATTGCCCCGTAGACCTAACAGAGCCCATCACAGCCCACCAGAGCCCATTACAGCCCACCAGAGCCCAGCACAGCCCAGCACATTCCAGCACACCCAAGTCCAGCCCAGTGGGAGAATAGCCTATAGGGTATGTGGGTAGTTAGATGACTGTACTAGGCTATACAGGGCTGGGTCCGGCTGGAATAGGCTAAACTAGGGTGTTCCATGCCTTACTAGACTCTAACAGGCTCTATTAGGCTGTACTAGGCTCTTGTCAGCCCTGTAGCCCCTTTGCACTTGATATTAACCAATGTGTCCACGGGCAATAGTTTTACATGAGTTTGTGTCCACCGGCAATAGTTTTACATGAAAATGTCTAAGCTATAGTGCAGTACTGCCCCGTACAACCTAACAGAGCCCAGCACAGCCCACCAGAGCCCATTACAGCCCACCAGAGCCCAGCACAGCCCAGCATATTCCAGCACACCCAAGTTCAGCCCAGTGGGAGAATAGCATAGGGTATAGTTAGATGACTGTACTAGGCTATACAGGGCTGGGTCCGGCTGGAATAGACTAAACTAGGGTGTTCTATGCCTTATTAGACTCTAACAGGCTCTATTAGGCTGTACTAGGCTCTTGTCAGCCCTGTAGCCTCTTTGCACTTGAGATTAACCAATGTGTCCACGGGCAATAGTTTTACATGAGTTTGTGTCCACCGGCAATAGTTTTACATGAAAATGTCTAGGCTATAGTATAGTATTGCCCCGTACAACCTAACAGAGCCCAGCACAGCCCACCAGAGCCCATTACAGCCCACCAGAGCCCAGCACAGCCCAGGAAATTCCAGCACACCCAAGTCCAGCCCAGTGGGAGAATAGCAGAGGGTATGGGGGTAGTTAGATGACTGTACTAGGCTATACAGGGCTGGGTCCGGCTGGAATAGGCTAAACTAGGGTGTTCTATGCCTTACTAGACTCTAACAGGCTCTATTAGGCTGTACTAGGCTCTTGTCAACCCTGTAGCCCCTTTGCACTTGAGATTAACCAATGTGTCCACGGGCAATAGTTTTACATGAGTTTGTGTCCACTGGCAATAGTTTTACATGAAAATTTCTAGGCTATAGTGCAGTATTGCCCCGTACAACCTAACAGAGCCCATCAGAGCCCACCAGAGCCCATTACAGCCCACCAGAGCCCAGCACAGCCCAGCACATTCCAGCACACCCAAGTCCAGCCCAGTGGGAGAATAGCCTATAGGGTATGTGGGTAGTTAGATGACTGTACTAGGCTATACAGGGCTGGGTCCGGCTGGAATAGGCTAAACTATGGTGTTCTATGCCTTACTAGACTCTAATAGGCTCTGTTAGGCTGTACTAGGCTCTTGTCAGCCCTTTAGCCCCTTTGCATTTGAGATTAACCACTGTGTACACAGGCAATAGTTTTACATGAGTTTTTGTCCACGGCCAATAGTTTTACATGAACATGTCTAGGCTATAGTGCAGTACTGCCTCGTACAGCCTAACAGAGCCCAGTACAGCCCACCAGAGCCCATTATAGTCCACCAGAGCCCAGCACAGCCAAGCACATTCCAGCACACCCAAGACCACCCCAGTGGGAGAATAGCCTAGGTTATGGGGTAGTTATACGACTGTACTACGCTATAAAGGGCTGGGTCCAGCTGGAATAGGCTAGAATAGAATGTTCTATGCCATACTAGAGTCTAATAGGCTCTATTAGGCTGTCCTAGGCTCATGTCAGCACTGTAGCCCCTTTGCACTTGAGATTAACCACTGTGTCCACGGGCAATAGTTTTACATGAGTTTGTGTCCACCGGCAATAGTTTTACATGAAAATGTCTAAGCTATAGTGCAGTACTGCCCCGTACAACCTAACAGAGCCCAGCACAACCCACCAGAGCCCATTAAAGCCCACCAGAGCCCAGCACAGCCCAGCACATTCCAGCACACCCAAGTTCAGCCCAGTGGGAGAATAGCATAGGGTATGGGGGTAGTTAGATGACTGCACTAGGCTATACAGGGCTGGGTCCGGCTGGAATAGGCTAAACTAGGGTGTTCTATGCCTTACTAGACTCTAACAGGCTCTATTAGGCTGTACTAGGCTCTTGTCAGCCCTGTAGCCCCTTTGCACTTGAGATTAACCAATGTGTCCACAGGCAATAGTTTTACATGAGTTTGTGTCCACCGGCAATAGTTTTACATGAACATTTCTAGGCTATAGTGCAGTATTGCCCCGTACAACCTAACAGAGCCCATCAGAGCCCACCAGAGCCCATTACAGCCCACCAGAGCCCAGCACAGCCCAGCACATTCCAGCACACCCAAGTTCAGCCCAGTGGGAGAATAGCATAGGGTATGGGGGTAGTTAGATGACTGTACTAGGCTATACAGGGCTGGGTCCGGCTGGAATAGGCTAAACTAGGGTGTTCTATGCCTTACTAGACTCTAACAGGCTCTATTAGGCTGTACTAGGCTCTTGTCAGCCCTGTAGCCCCTTTGCACTTGAGATTAACCAATGTGTCCACGGGCAATAGTTTTACATGAGTTTGTGTCCACGGCCAATAGTTTTACATGAACATGTCTAGGCTATAGTGCAGTACTGCCTCGTACAGCCTAACAGAGCCCAGCACAGCCCACCAGAGCCCAGCACAGCCCAGCACATTCCAGCACACCCAAGTCCTGCCCAGTGGGAGAATAGCCTAGGGTATGGGGGTAGTTATATGACTGTACTAGGCTATAAAGGGCTGGGTCCAGCTGGAATAGGCTAGACAAGAATGTTCTATGCCTTACTAGACTCTAATAGGCTCTATTAGGCTCTAATAGGCTCTTGTCAGCCCTGTAGCCCCTTTGCACTTGAGATTAACCACTGTGTCCACGGGCAATAGTTTTACTTGAGTTTGTGTCCACCGCCAATAGTTTTACATGAACATGTCTAGGATATAGTGCAGTACTGCCCCGTACAGCCTAAGAGAGCCCAGCACAGCCCACCAGAGCCCATTGTAGCCCACCAGAGCCCAGCACAGCCCAGCATATTCCAGCACACCCAAGTCCAGCCCAGTGGGAGAATAGCCTAGGGTATGGGGGTAGTTGTATGACTGTACTAGGCTATAAAGGGCTGGGTCCAGCTGGAATAGGCTAGAATAGAATTTTCTATGCCATACTAGTGTCTAATAGGCTCTATTAGGCTGTCCTAGGCTCTTGTCAGCGCTGTAGCCCCTTTGCACTTGAGATTAACCAATGTGTCCATGGGCAATAGTTTTACATGAGTTTTTGTCCACCGGCAATAGTTTTACATGAACATTTCTAGGCTATAGTGCAGTACTGCCCCGTACAACCTAACAGAGCCCAGCACAGCCCACCAGAGCCCATTACATTCCACCAGAATCCAGCACAGCCCAGCACATTTCACAACACCCAAGTCCAGCCCAGTGGGAGAATAGCATAGGGTATGGGGGTAGTTAGATGACTGTACTAGGCTATACAGGGCTTGGTCCGGCTGGAATAGGCTAAAATAGGGTGTTCTATGCCTTACTAGACTCTAATAGGCTCTATTAGGCTGTACTAGGCTCTTGTCAGCCCTGTAGCCCCTTTGCACTTGAGATTAACCACTGTGTCCACGGGCAATAGTTTTACATGAGTTTGTGTCCACCGGCAATAGTTTTACATGAACATTTCTAGGCTATAGTGCAGTACTGCCCCGTACAACCTAACAGCCCAGCACAGCCCACCAGAGCCCATTACAGCCCACCAGAGCCCAGCACATTCCAGCACACCCAAGTCCAGCCCAGTGGGAGAATAGCCTATAGGGTATGTGGGTAGTTAGATGACTGTACTAGGCTATACAGGGCTGGGTCCAGCTGGAATAGGCTAGACTAGAATGTTCTAGGCCTTACTAGACTAGAATAGGCTCTATTAGGCTGTACTAGGCTCTTGTCAGCCCTGTAGCCCCTTTGCACTTGAGATTAACCACTGTGTCCACGGGCAATAGTTTTACATGAGTTTGTGTCCATTGGTAATAGTTAATGCTGGCTGTGTACACATGTCCACTTCCAATAGTTTTGGAAAATAGCCTGCCACCCTGTGGAATTATGCTTGAACTGCAGAAAAGGACCCTAAATACAAAAAAAGGAAACAAAAATCATCCTTGGGACTGATGGGCGAACAAGTGGTATCCACACGCAGAGGGGGGCCCAGAAGACATTTAGAGTCCCCCCGGTGAATTTTCACGCCCCCACAGACTGTACAGTGGAACCCAGAAATTGGCCGTGTCCACAGGGCATAGGGACTATGGCTCGTGGACACAAAACGCGATAAATGTAATAATAATAATAATAATAATAATAATAATAATAATAATAATAATAATAATAACTAGAAAATGTGCTCCTCGGAGCACAAGTCTCCGCCAGCAGACCCGTGCTATTTTAATAGCACGGGTCGTCTTGGTAGAACGGGTCGTCTTGGTAGAATGCGCGTGGTTTTTGGTGTTCTGCAGGGGCGACTGAATATGTACAGTAGTGTCTGCATCTAAAAAAAATTCTTCTTGAAGCAATGTGTCATATGGGAGTCCTCGTAATTGACTGGTTTGTTCAAATGCTTGTCTGTCTTCTTCATCTTCATTGTCTTGAACAGTTTCAGCAGTTGATTGGTGTGTTTGATCTATGTCAGTTTTCTCTAGTGCTACATAATGTATTTGATCAAGGTGGCCAATTGTTATAGTATTAAGACTTCGGCCTTGTTGTGGGATCAATTCAACTCTAGTCCTCTTCTGTGTTACTGTTGTAGATGAGTATGCTTTCTTAGCTTTGGCCTTCTGCGCCTTTGTTTGACCAATGTTACACACACATACGCACGAGGGACACACACACGCACGGACGGGTGATTTGGACTAGAAGATACTGTTCCAATCAAGACTGATTGATCCTGTCTTACCTCGCTTCAAAAACGTAAACGGCTTTTTGAAGTGACACACCTATTTATAGAATTGTATTTCGTCATGCATCCCTCTAGCCAATCAAAGGCATTGGTGTCAACATATTAACACGTATTAAGACTTCGGCCTTGTTGTGGGATCAATTCAACTCTAGTCCTCTTCTGTGTTACTGTTGTAGATGAGTATGCTTTCTTAGCTTTGGCCTTCTGCACCTTTGCTTGACCAATGTTAGGTGTTCTCAGAGGGACACACACACGCACGGACGGGTGATTTGGACTAGAAGATACTGTTCCAATCAAGACTGATTGATCCTGTCTTACCTCGCTTCAAAAAGTAAACGGCTTTTTGAAGTGACACACCTTTTTATAGGATTGTATTTCGTCATGCGTCCCTCTAGCCAATCAGAGACATTGATGTCAACATATTGACACGTATTAAGACTTCGGCTTTGTTGTGGGATCATTTCAACTCTAGTCCTCTTCTGTGTTACAATTGTGGATGAGTATGCTTTCTTAGCTTTGGCCTTCTGCGCCTTTGCTTGACCAATGTTAGGTGTTCTCAGAGGGAAACACACACGCACAGACGGGTGATTTGGACTTACTGAAGGTACTGTTCCAATCAAGTCTGATTGATCCTGTTTTACCTCACTTCAAAAAGTACACATGTACAGTGAAGAAGCCCATAAACGAACGCAAACAAAGCTGATTCTGACAATAGAGAACATCACCAAACCCAGTACTGTTTTTATAATAAAAATGTCAACTTCCTGATTTTGCTATTTTATTAGGAAGAAAATCAGCGGATCTGGATCTTTAAAGGGACTACACCATGAATTTTAACTTTTCCTTCTTTTTTGTGTGTTTTTGGTCTCCCCTACCTCTCTTCTATCCCAAAAAATACCCCAGTTTGAGCACTCAGGCTTTCATAGCATATCTGGGGTTTTATGTAAATTGGTCTCAAAACAGGCCAAACTGATTTGCCCCCGCACGTGACATCACAAGCGATACAAACCCTCCCGTTCTTCAGTTCCAACATATATATATATATATATATATATATATATATATATATATATATATATATATATATATATATATATATATATATATATATATATATATATATGTAACCGCTGTATACCCGTCCCGCCAAGAACACACACAGAGGCACTGGGTTGGATGATGTGGTACTTTAGTGAAGCTGCAATGGGTTGGTTCAAGACACAAAACATGTGATTAGCACCTCCACTGGTTCTGACTTCACAGCAGAGTGCAGGTACAACTGCTATCATCTTATACATTCTCATAGTTTTCACATTCTCATGAAATGCATTACAAGATGTGACTTTAAACAATGTGTTTACAGTGGTTTTAACAGTATCTCTTTTTAACATGTGATCGTATAGTGGTTTTAACTGGGTTTTAACAATAATGCTTTTACAATGAATTCAATACAATCTGTTTTTAACTTGTATTTAGCCTGCATCATCCTTTTTATCGTTTTTATAATGAATGAAATAAGAAAATACAAAAACAAAGACGTCAACCAAAATGGATAATAAAATGGCCAAACTGCGCCCTCTGGCGGTAACCACAAAATACAGCATGCCACAACGTGGCTGCTTTGTAATGGCGGTTGATACAAACAAACATTTAGTCTTGTGAACGTCTGACTTAATACATACAAAACATTTAGTGCAACAACAAGTACCTGCAATGGGTTGGTTCAAGACACAAAACATGTGATTAGCACCTCCACTGGTTCTGACTTCTACAGGAAGAAATAACATTGATTTCAGTATCAAATACATAGTGCATCTAACGTGAGTTACAGCAACAAAACGAAAACACACAGAAACAACATATCAACTGCTGTTACAGGACAGTGTATCTTACTGTAAATCTCACGTTAGCTTTAGTGCAATTTATAATACTTTTTCAGAGCAGCATCAGACGTGACTTACCACAGCAGAGTGCAGGTACAACTGCTATGATAGTCACATGACCCGGTCACCTTTATAGACTTTCCAGCTACCAGTAGATGGCGCTAGCTAACCACTCATTGCAGGACAAACTATACATACATACTTTAGCAGGCATTTCACAATAAAAGACTAAGTCTTTCTTCTACCTGTTACATACACCCCCCTGAAATCCTGCTAAACATGGGAAGTGCAACTCTTGAGACAAAAACAAACAAAACCATAGGCAAAAAGTGCGTACACTGAGGTAAAAGAAAAAAACTGTGCATCACAAGGAACAAAACTTAAGTACATGTCAGTTCAAAAACTCTCCCAACAAGGAGTGCGAAAAGAAAGGAGACGATCAAACTCCTGACTAAACACAGACTCAGAGATGCCGGTTACACCTCTGAAATCTAAAATATTGTTCCTGTAGCATCAAATACTACTTAGACACACTTCTGGTCAAATACTCTCATAACCCTGACACTCAAACCGAAAGTGCGTCTCTAAAGAACTGAAACAAGGAACTAACTGACACTGTGGACATAGAATCGTCTTCTACTACTTGGTCATTCATCTCACAAACAAGACGTCTGGGAGGCTTAATGGACCTACGATCCCTGAGACTATGACGGCTAGGCTGTGTGCAAATCACCTGAGGTAGAGGGCCTGGAACGTCAAAGTCAGGGCAGTCACTGTCTGGAATGGCTGTCTCAGGTGCGTTAGCGTCTGGGGAGTCAATGTCCGGGGAGGCAATGTCTGGAGGCGGGCTACTGTCAGGAGGGGCTATGTCCATGGGGATATTGTCAGGAGGGGACATGTCTGGATGGACAGGTTCGGGGGAAGAGACTGCATTGGTAGTGACAGGTTCAGTTCCATCAGGTGTGTCGGCCAAGCCATCAGGCAGGGAATCACTTCCTGAAGCTATGGATAGAACTTCATCCACATCACTCCCATCAACAGGGTCCTCAATCTCAGGAGTATTCATGAGCCAGTCCATTGTCTGGACATTGCGATCCACACCGCCAACTGCCACTGACTCCGGGCCACTTCCATCAGCCACAACACTGAGATCTGATCCCACAAGAGAGACTGGAGTCTCATCCTCATCCAAGTTTAGGAAATCGACTGGGAGAAGAAGGTTCCTGTGCACAACTTTCTCCTTGCCAGTTTGGATGTCTTTTATCCTGTACACGTGAATGTCGGGCCTCACTGACACAACGTCATAAGGAGCCGAGTCCCATCTGTCAGAGAGCTTCCTCTTGCCTTTCTCACCACGAGTGGCCAGCAACACTCGATCGCCCACAGCCAACGAAGAGCCTTTGACTCGACGGTTGTAGAGTCTGGCGTGACGTGCTTGCTCTTGGAGGCTGTGTCTTCGAGCAATCTCTGCAGCTGCACACAAGTCTTGCCTCAAGCGAGTAACAAACTCATTACGGCTGACCACCTTGTCATTCTGGCGGACATGTTGGAACATGATGTCAATGGGGAGACGCGGGACTCGCCCAAACATCAAAAAGAAGGGGGCAAAGCCAGTGGTCTCATGCACTGTACAGTTGTAGCAGAAGGTCAATGTCTGTAGCATCTGTGGCCATCTGGCTTTTGCAGTAGGGGCCAGGACTCTCAACATGTTCCCCAGTGTCCTGTTGAAACGTTCTACAACACCATTACCCATTGGGTGGTATGGGGTGGTGCGTGACTTGTGAACTCCCGCCATCTCCAGAAGTTCTTTCATGAGCCTGCTCCCGAAGTTGGCACCTTGGTCTGAGTGTAATCTTTGGGGAAATCCATAAATACAAAAGAAGTCATCCCACAACCGCCGGGCAACTTGTTTCGCAGACTGATTTCGACAGGGAAAGGCATGCGCCATTTTGGAGAAGTGGTCTGTTACTACCAAGACATCGACTGTCTTCTTGTCAGTCAGTTCGGCCGACCAGAAATCGATACACACCAATTCCATTGGAGCAGATGTCTGAATGTTCTCCAGGGGTGCACGGGCCTCAGGTTCAGGTGTTTTGCCAACAACACATCTCTCACATCGGCGTACATGGTTGGCCATGTCATTTTCCATTCCGATCCAGAAGAACCGTTCCCTGGCAAGGGAGAGGGTTCGTGCACGGCCCTGATGACCAGCATTATCATGGACGCCAAGGAGAACTTGATGTTTAAGGCTATCCGGTACAATGAACTGGAAGAGTTTCTTGTCGAGTCTAAGGTCTTTTTTCACCCTGTACAGGATTCCATCTTGTACCCGTAGCTTCTTCCAGTGTCTGAGGAGCTTGTTGATACAGCCAGGTTCAGACGCTGTTTCCCGCCTGGTAGCTCTCTTATGCCGCTGCACATAGAACACGACTCGGCTTATTGTGGCATCCTGCTCCTGAAGACTCAAGATCTGGCTTTGGGGAATAACAGTGGAAGGGTCTTCTCCCGGTAACTGGGGCAACGGTAGACTAGCACTGGGCAGACTGGTCATTCCACTGTCACTATGGGCAATCAGCACCGCTGACACCTCTTCAGGGCTGATGGAGCCCTCCACAGATTGAGAGACAGCTCCAGCATTGGAATCAGATGATCCTGGTTCCACTTGAACAGCTTGACAGTTGTTTGTCACCCGGAAGGTATCCTGTACTGTACCCCTGACAACACCATTGACCTCATCCAACAGTGCAATGTAAGGCTCTTTCATCAGACGGTGGCTGACACATGACTTAACAAATGGCTCACGGCTGAGCGCATCGGGGACAATGTTCTTAACACCTGGCACATACTTCAGATCAAAGTCGAACGCTGCAAGCTTAGCCACCCATCTTTGTTCACATGCATCCAAGCGAGGCTTCGTTAGGATGTAAGACAGTGGGTTGTTATCCGTCCAGGCAGTAAAGTGTCTGCCCTTCAGCCAGTGGCTAAACTTGTCACAAATGGCCCACTTCAATGCCAGGAATTCCAGCCTGTGCGCTGGGTAGTTCATCTGTGACCGGGACAGTGTCTTGCTAGCGAAGGCGACAGGTCGAGCGATCTTTTCACCTGGTGGCACTTGAGACAGGACGGCTCCAATGCCATCGAATGACGCATCAACACCAAGAATGAAGGGGGCATTGAAATCTGGGTGGGCTAGAGTGACACTTATCATGAGGTCGTTTTTCAGAGTCTCAAACGCGTTCCGGCACGCATCGGTCCAATCAGCAGGCGACAACTTGACTTGACCTCCTTTCTTGACAGGTTTGCGACCTCTCTTGTGCTTGCGCTGAGGTTCAGCTGTGAGCCTGAACAATGGTTTTGCCTTCGCAGAACATGCCTCGATGAAACCTTGATAGTACATCACCATTCCTAGATACGATCTGATTTTACTAGGGCAAGGTGTTCTCCCATCAGACTCCATGAGGTCGATGACTTGGACGTCATTTATGGCTCTCACTTTCTCGTGGTCTGTCCGAACTCCATCTTCACTGATGACATGCCCAAGAAACTTCACAGTCCTTCTGAGGAAGAAGCACTTCTTGGGTGCGAGCTTAAGGTTGTGTTCCTTGAGGCGGGCGAACACCATCTGCAGGCGTCGGAGTGCAGCTTCCTCTGTAGGTGCAAATACCATCAGGTCGTCTAGGTAACACAACAGGCTTGTGAAATTCTCGTCACCGAATATGGACATCATCATCCTCATGAACGTAGCGGGACTATTGCATAGGCCTTGAGGGAGACGGTTGTATTCATGAAGTCCAAAGGGCGACGAGAACGCTGTATACTTCTTGTCATCAGGGTGCAAGGGGACGTTATAAAAGCCTGATGTCAGGTCCATTGTGGAGAAGAAAGCATTCCCACCGAGTGCGGCTAGAGCATCAGCTTGATGTGGCAGTGGGTAGGCATCCTTCACGGTTCTTGCGTTAAGCCATCTGAAGTCAGTGCAGACTCTGAGTTCTCCATTCCGCTTCCAAATGAGAACGAGTGCAGATGCATATTCGCTGTGCGACTTCCGAATAATGCCTTTCTCTTCCATCTCATTCAGAGTCGTCCTCAGTTTTTCATACTGACTTGGTGGTATGCGTCTGTAAGGTAGACGGAACGGCTTGTCGTCGAGAAGGTGGATGCGATGCACAAACTCTTTAGCTTCTCCACAGTCCATCTTGTGTCGGGAAAAGATTGACTCATACTGTTCGATGATGTGAAGGAGCTTGTCTTTCCACTGCAGCGACACTTCACATGACTTCAGATCAAGGTCTTGCAGTCCCAGAGTTTCCAGTGCACGCACCATGTCCTCTTCCGACCTTGGCCGTACATCTTCACTCTGCACACACTGCACATTGCACTTGACTTCGTCTGCTTTGGGCAAGTCCTCTACTGCGATACAGGGGGACACATCCGCAATTTTGGTGTTCCTTCTCAGCACCACAGCTTTGTCGGTAGGATTAATGACTTTAACAGGCACCCATCGGTCTCCCCAAAGAGGAGTAACAACTCTTCCAACGAGGATGTGTCTGGGTCTGGCCTTTGACTGTGTTGGCTCAACGACCACTGTACTGCCTGCTGACATCACGGCTGACTCAGGTAACTTGCCCCAGACAAGGTGCTCGCTCTGCGGTTTCAGTGTCACACAACTCTTGACCTTCACCGTGCCCACCTTATCTGGAATGCAGTCACCTCTCCATCTCTCTGTGTTAGAAAGCAGTGACAGGAATTGGCAGTGGTCATCGGTCTGACCATTGTTGGGCGAGGAAACTAGTCTCCAGTAGCTGTCAGTGCTCTTCAGTTGAGTTAGAATGTGCTTGATGGCATTGCTGCCAAGGATCATTTGTTCTGTCTGGCCTGGAACAACCATCGCTGGGACGATCATTCTGCATCCGTAAACGGTGACATCAAGGTCATACATATCTTTGGGGGAAACGCGGTGTCCACCACAGCCTATTATGACATAATCATCAGCTGTGTTTCTTATCATGTCAGGGCATTGCTGCAGCAGGGACTCAACAGCAGACTCACTTATTGTACAGGCCATCGACCCGCTGTCCAACAGTGCTTTGAGAGTGGGACCATTCTTCACAGGCACAGGCGTGTAGAACAGGCTGTTAGTCTCTGCTATTCTCTGGGATCCCTGAAAGATCAATTTCTTGGATGAGGGTATCGTACTGCTATACAGCTCATAGAGGGACTCATTATCTTGCATGATGTCAGGTTTCTCATTACTGTTGGGAGGCTTATTGGGTTGATCTGCACTGTCCTCCGTTGTGTGCAGACCAGTCAGTTTCCCTGCTGCTCCGGGACAGTCCTTTTTTCTGGACAGTCACGGCGTGAATGGCCTGGGGCGTGGCACTGGAAACAAAGCCTCTTCTCCCAGCAATGAGAGAATGCACTGTGATCTTCATCTTTGCAAATAATACATGGCTTGTCAGTGAAGCCGTCAATTCGGTCTGCAGGTCGCCTGGGTGGAGCTCGCCTCCTCATTTGTGACTGGTCAGAGGCTCCACGCAGCAGGACCTTCTCCAACATACTCATGACCTCTGCTAGGGGGACATACTGTGGGCCTTGTGTCTGAGGAGGCTCGTGACTGCTGTGGGTAGGGACTGGATTGTGGGTAGGGGCTGGGCTGTGGGTGGGGGCTGGGCTGTGGTATGGGGCTGGGCTGTGGGTGGGGGCTGGGCTGTGGTATGGGGCTGGGCTGTGGGTAGGGGCGGGGCTGTGGGTAGGGGTTGGGCTGTGGGTAGGGGCTGGGCTGTGGTATGGGACAGGGCTGTGGCTCACCTCAGCTTTGTGTACGGCAATGTCCATCCTCTTCACAGGGTGCAATGGGGAAGTTGTTTTGCAGCTCATCTCGGCGTGGTATTCATTCAGCACTTCCAGTACTTCACATGCCGACCACCTGTCAATTATTTTGGATCTGAAGGTGAGGGCTAGGTCTTTGCTGGGACAGTTCCTAATAAACATGCGAGTCACCTCCATTTCAGGGTTGTCAAGAGTTTTGCCCTGTTCTCTCAGGCAGTCAGTAGCGAGGTCAGCTGCTCTGTTTAGTCTCAGCCAGTAGTCATAGGGGTCTTCCTGGTCTTTGGGCAAAGTCGAGTAAAAGTCAGCTAAGGGGACAGCAGAGTACCTAGTACAGCTAAAGTGCTTTCTGAGGAGACCATAAATCATGTCAGGGTGAGCATAAACATCAATGTTGCTGTTTCTAATGCCAAACTTAACTACATCCTTAGCCTTTCCTCTCAAATGCATAAGGATTTCCTCAGCCTGTTCCTCAACCCTCACATTAGTCTTCTTAATGAACGTTCTCATCAGATCTTCCCATTCATACACTGTGATTGAGTCTGAGCCACCCCCTACAAAAGATGGTGGTTCCTTAACCTTTCTCTGTGTAACCAAATGGACTTGGGATGCATCCATCTGACTGGGCTGACTCAAAGTGCTCGCTACATTTTGTGTGACAGTGGAACTGGGAACTACTGTGTTGTGTGGCTGTATGCGTGACATGATGCTGTCAGCTAACTGATGTCCTATCTCCTGAATGACAGTCCTCATCTGGTCAGCTACAAACTCAGAATTGTCACTAGTAGGATTTGGTGTAGATGTGACCTGAGGCATAGGTGGGCTGGTGTGATGGTCAGCTACATTACGGACCCTAGCACTAGGAACCTCCTCCAATGAGGGAATACTAACACCTGGAGTGGGACTATCAACTGAGAAAAGGATGGGAGCATGCATAGCTCTGCCCCTGCCAACACTAATGGGTGTGCTAAACCGTGACATCTTTCCCAAAACAGTATAGTCCACACCAATAATGTGAATATCAAAAGTAGAAAAATAGCAAATAAATCAAAATGACAAAAACAATCTTTAGGTTGTGTGACACGTCACTGGTATGGCACACACAATTATCTGTGTCACTGTGACACCCTGTACTGTGTACAGTAATGAGCTTCACTGCTATGCTACCATGTGGACTGTACCCACAAATACTGTGTACTGATGGCCTCATGAAGTGATGTGGTAGGCAGGGCGGTCACCGGTCCGACGAGAAGTCACGGGTCATGGCACCAATGTAACCGCTGTATACCCGTCCCGCCAAGAACACACACAGAGGCACTGGGTTGGATGATGTGGTACTTTAGTGAAGCTGCAATGGGTTGGTTCAAGACACAAAACATGTGATTAGCACCTCCACTGGTTCTGACTTCACAGCAGAGTGCAGGTACAACTGCTATCATCTTATACATTCTCATAGTTTTCACATTCTCATGAAATGCATTACAAGATGTGACTTTAAACAATGTGTTTACAGTGGTTTTAACAGTATCTCTTTTTAACATGTGATCGTATAGTGGTTTTAACTGGGTTTTAACAATAATGCTTTTACAATGAATTCAATACAATCTGTTTTTAACTTGTATTTAGCCTGCATCATCCTTTTTATCGTTTTTATAATGAATGAAATAAGAAAATACAAAAACAAAGACGTCAACCAAAATGGATAATAAAATGGCCAAACTGCGCCCTCTGGCGGTAACCACAAAATACAGCATGCCACAACGTGGCTGCTTTGTAATGGCGGTTGATACAAACAAACATTTAGTCTTGTGAACGTCTGACTTAATACATACAAAACATTTAGTGCAACAACAAGTACCTGCAATGGGTTGGTTCAAGACACAAAACATGTGATTAGCACCTCCACTGGTTCTGACTTCTACAGGAAGAAATAACATTGATTTCAGTATCAAATACATAGTGCATCTAACGTGAGTTACAGCAACAAAACGAAAACACACAGAAACAACATATCAACTGCTGTTACAGGACAGTGTATCTTACTGTAAATCTCACGTTAGCTTTAGTGCAATTTATAATACTTTTTCAGAGCAGCATCAGACGTGACTTACCACAGCAGAGTGCAGGTACAACTGCTATGATAGTCACATGACCCGGTCACCTTTATAGACTTTCCAGCTACCAGTAGATGGCGCTAGCTAACCACTCATTGCAGGACAAACTATACATACATACTTTAGCAGGCATTTCACAATAAAAGACTAAGTCTTTCTTCTACCTGTTACATATATATATATATTTTTTTTTTTAACTTTTTCCACACAGAACTAGGAGATAACATGCATACAAACTGTCTCAATAGCGCCACCTGCCAAATCAGGACAATGTGGTATTGCAGGTGAAAGTGCTTCATAAGCCATAGAGAAGTTAGTTGGAATGAGTATATCTGAGGATTGATTTAGGCTCAAACCTTTTGAAAAACGTTTGAGGGACGTAAACAATATGATATTAAATATATATATATATATATATATATATATATATATATATATATATATAAATGCATAGTGTATATCCTTTAAATAGTAAAATCAATAGGAAGTTGACATTAGTATTAAAAAAAAACAGTACTGGGTTTGGTGATGTTCTATACTCTCAGAATCAGCTTTGTTTCTGTTTTTTTACGGTCTGAAAGACAGCCTCCAGAGCAGAGTCAATGAGGAGCATATTTTTGAATTATCGACTTCTAATCAATGTAGGCAAGGAGCAATTATTTCTGATTTCTCGTTATATAAGTGTGCGTGTGCGTGCGCACGTGCGTGCGTGCGTGTGTGTGAACAGATGATCCCATGTTTGTGTTTCTGCTCCATTTACCCCGGCTGGCACACACACACACACGCACACGCACACACACAGGCCAGCCATTAACGTAGGGGGGGGGACACACAGTCATACTACACGTTGTTGTCAGGTAGAAACCTTGTATGTCCAACTCTGTTCCTTTTTAATGATTAAAAACATTTAAAGTAGTGATAGCTTTGTTCTTTCTTTTTTTCTAAATTTAGAGTAGCAAAAGGTTTTGTGCCAGGGACCCCAGAAGAGAAGATTTTTGTTTAAAAAAAATCACAATTATTCGACACTCAAAAATGCTAAAAAGAAAATAGCAGATGTACAAGCTTGCAGCGTGGCACGAAGTGACGCTGTGAGCTTGTAGACCTGTTAATTTCGAATAGCCAATGCTAAAATCTAAAATGACACAGATGCTTTACCGGTTTTAATGGGTTAAGCCCATAGACCGTAAAAAAATTATGGACAAAGTTTCTACAGACCCGTTTTGAAGCCTGTTTTTCAGCGATTTCCAATCCGCCATCTTTCTATATCCGGCCCGAAATGCTACCGGATATGAATACTATTAGCTGCAACCGCAGCGAGGGCGGGGCTTCACTCGGTAGAACCAGTAGAAATCCTAGAAACATACCCTACTTTTTCATTCATTTAAAAATGAATGGGACCATAATTTACTAAACGCATGATAGTAGTGTCCTATATGCGGCGATTCATTACACCCTAATGGCCACTGGGGGAATAGGTGGCGCTGTTGCGCACATTTCTATTTATATTAATCTATATATATATATCTATTAATATATACATAAAAATAGCCTTTCTATTAATAACATCATTATAAATAGATTTAATCCGAATAGGTATATTTAGAATTTAATTCGTTCATTAATTAATGCATTCTTAAATCCTCTCTTTTTCAATCTAATTCTCTTTTTTCTCTTTTTTTCTCAATCGCTCTCTCGGTCATTTTGTTGCAGTCACTGTTAATCATGGGTCTGGGGGGGTGGGGAGCCAATGGCCCATGTATTCTCTATGTGTGACAAGTTCCCACGCTAGCATATCCTAAACAGCTGTCAATTCATTTCACTATCTCTCTCTTTCTATCTATCTATCTATCTATCTATCTATCTATCTATCTATCTATCTATCTACCGGGGCCTATGGCCCCTTATACTGTAGATCTGTAATTCTATGTGTGCGACACCTTCGTATGGGTGATCCATGATTGCGTGATGATCATAGAGTGAACCCCTCCGTTCTTATGACGGCTACTGGATGTAGGGGATCGTAATTAATCTCTGGGCTGGATAATGGACATCAGGGGTACTGCAGAATTTAAATCATTAGGGGATAAATACAAAATATAATGATATGGGGACTAAATGGTCATCAGTGGTACTGCAGGCATGCATATGTCTATCAGAATTTAAATCATCGGGGTGTAAATACAAAATACCATGATATAGGGGCTAAATGGTCATCAGTGGTACTGCAGGCATACATAGGTCTATCAGAATTTACCATACTACCATACATACTTCACTTGTCATATCATAGGTTTATTTTTTACTATTCTACTATTCTAAACTATTTAAGAACATTAAGAACATTAATAACATTAAAACAACTGCCGTAGCGATGAGAGTGATTAAAGTTGGAGTCTGACTGATCCCCACCACAGGGGGATTCTAAGCACAGGACTCAAGGTGAGATAATTGGAAGAGAGGATACGCACTGGGCGAAAAGAGCCAGAATCCCCAAATATCAGTTTTTTGATTCTCGCTAGAATACGGAAATTTCTGATGCATATCCTGAGTTTTGTTGATATGCAACATATCTGGGCAAATATTAACCTAATATACATCATGAAGATAATATATTGTACTAGGATATGAGCAACACTTTAATTTTGTCATGTATGTGTTCCGTAAATGACCTTAGATCATATCTGGATATATCTGTTCACAATATTCTTCTAGAATACTGATTAAGTCTATGGCATATCTGGATGTGTCAGATATTGAGTTCATATATCACTTAAAGTCATATCTTTACTCTGGAACCACTAAAGAATACAGACCATTTCCGATGCATATTGAAAGTTTTGTTGACATAAGCCATATTCATACAAATATGGATGAAATATTCATCTGCTTGTCATACACAATGTATGAATATGACGTAACGCAGTATATAGGAATATAATGACACCCTATTTCGAGTAGAATAATGGCAATATCTGTAGCATATATCATCATCTTTTGTCATATAAAACATATTTACTACAGATATTGCCATTGGACCTGTTTTGGGTGAGATATTTAACTGATATAGATAGGTCATGAAAATGGACAGAATCTGGTGATTTATACTGGGCAAAAAGGGCCTGAATCCGAAAATATCTCATTGGATACGTCACTGGATTTTATGTAGAATACAGAACATTTCTGATACATATCCTGAGTTTATTGATATGCCATATTTGGTCAAATATGAACCCAATATACATCATGAGGACATATATTATATAAGGATACCAGCTACATCTTATTTGTGTCATCTGTGTGTTCCAAATATCACCTTATATCCTATCTGGACATATCTGAGCACAATTTTTTTCTAGAATACGGATCAAATCTATGGCATATCTGAATGTGTCACAAATACAGTCTATGTTAAGCTCATATCACTTAAAGTCATATCTTGACTCTGGAGCCACTAGAGAATTAAGTATACCGGAATATATTGATACCCTATTTTGAGTAGAATAATGGCAATATCTGTAGCATATATCATCACCCTTTGTCATATATAACATAATACCAAAGATTTTGCCATTGGGCCTGTTTTGGGTGAGATATTTACCTGATATTGATAGGTCATGAAAATTGACAGAATCTGGTGATTTATACTGGGGAAATTGAGCCAGAATCCGAAAATATCTCATTGGCTACGTCACTGGATTTTATGTAGAATACAGAACATTTCTGATACATATCCTGAGTTTATTGATATGCCATATTTGGCCAAATATGAACCCAAGATACCTCATGAGGACATATATTATATAAGGATACCAGCTACATCTTATTTGTGTCATCTGTGTGTTCCAAATATCACCTTATATCCTATCTGGACATATCTGAGCACAATTTTTTTTCTAGAATACGGATCAAATCTATGGCATATCTGAATGTGTCACAAATACAGTCTATGTTAAGCTCATATCACTTAAAGTCATATCTTGACTCTGGAGCCACTAGAGAATTAAGTATACCGGAATATATTGATACCCTATTTTGAGTAGAATAATGGCAATATCTGTAGCATATATCATCACCCTTTGTCATAACATAATACCAAAGATGTTGCCATTGGGCCTGTTTTGGGTGAGAGTTTTACCTGATATTGATAGGTCATGAAAATGGACAGAATCTGGTAATTCTTACCAGGTGAAATCCCAAAATATTTATCCAGAAATATCATTAGATTTTCTGTAGAATACGGACCATTTCCGATACTTATCCTGAGTATTTGGTCAAATGTGAACCCAACATACATCATGAGGACATATATTATGTCAAAATACCAGCTACATCTTAATCTGGTGATTTCTATTTTCTTGATTATCTTGAGAATATGGATAATTTCTGGAACATATTTGAAGTTTTGTCGGTAGGCTCCACATTTGATAAAATATTGACTCAATATATGACTTTGGGAGGTATATAAAACCTTTTCATATGACACATATGTTATTCTTGTCATATTATGTTTTGATACAAAAATATTAAGATATTCGTATTAATTTGTGTAGAATACTGACAGTATCCATAGCATATCACTAAGTGAAAAGGTCCAGAATCCTTAACTTATAACAATGTATATTTCCTTGGATTCTCTACAGAATACGGACCAATGCTGATGCAAATGAGTTTTGTTGATATGTGCCATATGATATCTAGTCAAATATAGACCCAGTATCCTACAGAGGACATAGTATATTATACTAGGATTCCAGCTACATCTTATTTGTGTCATATATGCGTTCCAAATATGACCTTTGGTCTGGAAATGTCAGGTTATGGTAAAGACTACTCAATGTCAGGTAAATGACAAGTTGTTACACACAGCCATGATCAAATGAGAAACCTCCTCTCCTAGTTGATCTAAGCATACTGTGTACGCAGTGCATAACCCAAAGTCTGCAAATACTTTCAGTGCTCACATCCCCGGGTATGGACTAGTACTGTACTGATTACATCTATGGCATATCTTTGTGTGTCACAATTATCTTGGGTTCATATTATGTAAAATATTTAACTGATGTATAAGTTATGCAATGGGTCGAGCTCAAGAGCTTTAAGTGGATACAGTCTGTCTCACAGGTAGGGTCAAAATGGGATGGGGCTCACAGAGCCCAAGGATCCTTACCAGGGAAGCTAAGCATGCAGATCTGTTGTTTTTACCTTTCATAAACAACACAGAGGCAGCAAGCTTGTACATGTCCTTATTTCTGTATGCATTGCAAATGATTCTGCTTTGCTGGTAACTGGATAAAAACAGAACATCTCTGGGTAAAGACTAAAGACCCCCAGAAAGTATGCAGTTGAATTGGCTATGGGACAGCAAGCTGTCATTATATTTAGGGAAGTCTGAATGTTGATCAAGGCATACATTGGACTCTATCAGCGTTTCTCTTGAATTTAATGGTAGGTATTAGGTAAGTGTAAGCATTCAGTTAATCATCTTGGACGTGAACGAGACCAGTGTATAATCAGTGAGTCTATGGCCCTCTCTTGGTAAGGACCATGCTAAGTGATCAAGGCCTCTAGCAAGAACATCAAAGTTCCTTGATAAGTTCCATGAGGACACTAGCTTTGTATCCTAAATAGGAGGGCTAGTGTATCTATTCTGAAATGATAGAAACTGAGAGGACAAGTAGGGATAGGCCTATATTCCTCTAGTGGGGGGAGTAATGGAACACAATCCCCAATGCAGGCCTAAACTCGGGACTGCAATGGCGAGACAGACAGACAGACAGACAGACAGACAGACAGACAGACAGACAGACAGACAGACAGACAGACAGACAGACAGACAGACAGACAGACAGACGACAGACAGACAGACAGACAGACAGACAGTGTGTGTAAACAAAACACATACAGTGGTTGAGTACACAGTATGATGCTTTTCAAACATACAAAATAGGTGCATGCCGCTTGTACAAGGTGTTATTTTGTTGCACAAAGTATACAGCAGCATACTGCTTTGAAATAATGACCTCGGGTCTTGAACCCAGACTCCATGATTAAAGGCTTGTATACATATGGCAAACTGTTGACTATGCAAAGGTCTTGACCTCAGCTGTCAGGTATGGTCATTGTTAAACATCTATGGGGGACTATGGAAATGGGGGCAATTATCACCCATTTAATGATAAACGCACGCACGCACACGCACACACATGCGGAATATATTAATGTAATGAAAAAACTACAATTCACATTATAGATGTGACAGAACTTGTTACAGTGTATATATCAGCCCAACATACACTTGTTTTGGGGAAAAGTGGCACAGAAAAAAATAAATAAATCCTTTTAAATAAATATGCAAATATGGGTAAAATACTTAAAAAATTGGAACAATATATGGCAACCAGATATTAAACATAATTTACTGTATTCATCAATGCCTAACACAAATAATCATGCTTGAAATAAGTTAAAAAAAACGACATCATACAACAGACATCATATATTCATTGACAGGTTATATAAGCAAATGATCAGCTGTAATGAAATCTGATTTAAACACATTTTAATGCCCAAACTAACTGAATATATTGCATATCAACAGTGAATGAATGTAGACGCCATGTTGTAGTTTCTGAAAAAAACGACACATACAGCGTGTCAATGGAAAGCACTTCCAAAATTAACTACAAGTCCCACAATGCATTGCAGACGTCTGTTGCTTTGTGGGTGCATGCCCGCCAAATTTCAGTTTGAAAAAACGAAATGCGATTGGCTGTGTGCTAAAGTGCCATGACGTTGCAGGCAGCTATTGGCTCTTGACTCATTGGAGCAGCAGTGAACCTTGAATGAACTCTGAGTGCGCGCAGTCAGTAACTCTCATGCAGGATGCAGGCTCTGTGATAGCTGAAGTGATTTAGGTTAAAACGAACTGAAATAAAGGCACTAAAAGACTGTTGGACAAGAAAGTAAGTTTCTACAAGCTGCTGATATATTTGTGGAGACTTTTGGAGACTTTTGGCATGCAGTCACAGAGGTTGGAGCAGTGAGATAATATTACAGGTAATGCACAGCTTTTATATTTTCTCATGAAAATGCAGTGGTCCTTCATGTCAAGGACCCCCAAATCCAAAATAGAGGCTATTTGGCTGCAGACCCCCTTCTGAAAATATTTGCAACCTGAGCTTGTAGATCTGCTATTTTCAAATAGCTGATGTAATAGGGTGGTTAAACTGTTTTTTTCATGCTATATTAACTAATATAGCTAGGGAACCCCCTCAGAAACCTCTGGTGGTCCCTCCCTGGACCCCACTTTGATAATCTACTGTGTATTTTTACTTAATTAAAGGCATAGGGGAAGTGATTTTCTTTGGTTAAAATAAGTGTTAAATAGCTCTATATTGTGATAGTACTCATTGCTATAGAGTGTTTGTTCAGTAACAGTGTTAAATAGCTCTATATTGTGATAGTAGCTATAGTGTTTGTTCAGTAACAGTGTTAAGTAGCTCTATATTGTGATAGTAATCATTGCTATAGAGTGTTTGTTCAGTAACAGTGTTAAATAGCTCTATATTGTGATAGTACTCATTGCTATAGAGTGTTTGTTCAGTAACAGTGTTAAATAGCTCTATATTGTGATAGTAGCTATAGTGTTTGTTCAGTAACAGTGTTAAGTAGCTCTATATTGTGTGACAGTAATCATTGCTATAGAGATTTTGTTCAGTAACTGTTAACCAAACCGAAATGCCGATCTACAAGCTTGTAGATCTGCTATTTTTGGCTAATGTTCCCCTCAGAAAAGGAATTCTAGGTTTCAACAGGTTAAAAAAAAAAGTTCCTATCACACAAACATGTGTTGGCCCCCCTGTAGTAACTCTGAGGACCCCCTGTTGAAGACCCCTGCTATACAGTACCAATGATTACTATCACAATATAGTACTTTAACCTTACAAATTGTTTGTTTTAACCCAAAAATATCACTTACCCTACCTTTAACCAAAATGAGCTGTCATCCAATCTCTTATGCTATTTCTTGTTTGTGTCTACCTTTTGGTGCAGAGACAGGTAATTAATAGAGATAGTAATAATCTGGGCAAATGCAAACAGTGAGAAAATAAGGCAAATACCATTACAATTGACCTTTACTAATGTAATCTAAATTATTGTAGCCTACTGTACACTGTGCCAATTGTGGCTGTGTTAAACCATCAGCAGTGAATATAATGACTCAGTACTATGAGTATATTTACACTATCAAGTGTGAATATGAATGAATAGTCTTGTCAGTGCAACTTAACAGGCATCTGTTACATTTCTGTGATGTCATGTCATAATAATTTATTTGACTGTATACAAAGATTAACGCGTTGATACACAATTTAACTCAGAGATACAAATGAACCATAAAGCCTGGTTTATACTTTGTTGCACAAGGTGCCTGTATTAAAAATGGCTGGTCTACAAGCTCACAATGTGTTGCATCACTTGTAGATCAGCTATTTTTGTGTGACACCAGCGCACACCTATGATGGGGCGTAATTGAGTCCATTTATTGGTACCATTCATACACTCTTTATTGCGTAGTCTTTACATGGGCCTGGGGGCCAGACCCAGCCCCTGGACCATCTCAATCCAAAAAAGACCCCCCAAAACATGTCAATTTTAAAAGGCAGCAGATTTTGAGAAAAATCATTTTACTCATTCCAAATTGGTGGGCTACTAGTATTTACAATTTTAATCCATACTTGCATTCCACTGGTGAAGGTAGCTGTACAGTATGTACTCAAATGGTCAATATCAAAATGTTTATAATCGTGAGACAGTCTGCCTTGAGTCCATATATTTAACATAATGGTGACCATTTTGAATTTAGATGACCACAGACATGTCAGTAGGCAGAGATCTCTGATCGTCTGGCTTTCCCAGACTATATTTGTTTCTAAATTATTATTGATATGTTTGACCAAGCATCCAATTATAATTAACATTATCTGCCTTCCACAGCACATAATTGCCTTGGACACCACTGTCCACTGACCTTGGTCTGGTCTTGGTTTTTAAATGCATCTGTTTGTGTGTGTGTGTGTGTGTGTGTGTGTGTGTGTGTGTGTGTGTGTGTGCGTGTGCGTGTGCGTGTGCGTGTGTCTGTCTTCAGCTTCCGAACGCTTCATAAGGAGGAGGTTACAACTGCTGTGATCAGACACCAAAGTTGAGCCTCCACCAACTCCAAAGTAAGTTTTATATCAGGCTGTTAATCTGAGTAGTAATATGACCTTAAATTGGTTGTGATTTTAACAATTTGATGACCTGGCTTACCTGTGATCCTACTTTACTGAGGCACTACACTGTCTCTCTGCATGTACAGTATGTGATGTCTTAATATAATACACTTAGAGTTCATAACATGGTATTTGTGTTGTAATTTTCATTCACTAGGAGGCAGTGAAAAGATGGAGCTGGACGGGACCGGAGGACATAAAAAAGACGAAGACCCTTACCAGCAGGACAGATCGGGTGAGTTATTGCCCTGCTCTATTACTGTTGCATTTGATTGATCACGTGTATTATCAATTGGCTTTTTATGTAAGGGATAATTAACAGTGAGGTGGTCATTACTGAGAAATACGCTAACAGGGTGATGCAGGACTTGAATAAACACACTTGAGTGAATCAAAGATTCTCTGTCTGGTGGACATATTTTATTTCCTTCCCAAAAAGTGGATTTTACACAAAATGTGGGGGTCTGAGAGGCTTCCCACCATAGACAATAGGCTTTCAGCATCATGAAACTGCCTTTGTTTAAGCGAATATCAAAATCATACTTATGTTTACTCAAGTGTAGTGATCATACTTGCAATGGTTCCCAAACTGGGGGTCCCCAGATGATTACCTTAGTGCAACATTGTTTTCTCACTCGACAGTAAAGAAACCAACATACAGTAAAATTGTATACAGGGTACCTGCACATTTATAAAGTTACAATTTAAGGACTTTTAAGACCTTTTAATACCTCGATAGCCGATCTAAAATGATTAGCTTAATGTGCAACATTGTTTTCTCACTCAACAGTAAACACACCAACATACAGTGTATACAGGGTATCTGCACATTTATAAAGTTACAATTTAAGGAATTTAAGACCTTTTAATACAAAATTGGCCAAATATTATGTAAAAAATAGGCAAATATTGTGAAATCAGCCGATCTACAAGCTCACGCCTAGCAGTGCTAGGCGTTGTGAGCTTGTAGTTCGGATATTTTCACAATATTTATCTGTGGAACCGAGTCAAACTAAATGTAATGCCTACAATTCCAAGTGCTTGTCAGGGTGGGTTCCCCAGTTCAAATATGATTATTTTGGGGGGTCAGGGCTGAAAAGTACAGTTAGACTGACACCACTGTATTAATGTCCCTACAGACCACCGTCCGTTAAATCTATAGAAGCCTCGGAGAGAGATGGCAGGTCCAGCCGGAGGACAGGTATGTTCCCACCCCCCCCCCCCCCCCCACCTCTGAAATGCCTCTGTTTGTGAAATAACATAACACTTTTGTATCATGTTATGCTGAAAATATCAGTGCCCATACCCTAGGTGGGGTTGGCGAAAGGGCCTCTCTGTGTGGAGTTTGCATGTTCTCCCCGTGTCTCCTAGGGTAGATACCCTCACAAAAACATGCAGTAATCCTGGTCTCTATACTGCCTCCCCCTGGCCAGGGGCGCCTGATGGAGGGGAAAGGAACTGGTTGGAATAACGTGTTCCTTCCACGCGCTACGTCCAACCAGGGAAACTCTCCCCTGTCAGGTGATAAGAAGGTCAGTTGGCTCTCATGCATTGAAGGAGGCATGAGCTCGGCCCTGGCCTCCCTAGGTTGGCAGAGGGAAGGTAGTGCCCAGGATTACATAGACAATTGGCACTGGGTGTAAAAAATGGGGTTCCAAAATCGTGGGATAAACATTTTAGGAAAAAAATTATATTATGCTTAATGAGGGGTATCTTAAAAGTGTGATTTTCCACAGCTTCCGTACTGCTCACAATGAGGTGGTGACCCAGGCTGTGATGCAGGCTATTCACGACTCAGAGCCCCAGTGGACCACCAGCCTAGTCAGAAGTAAGTCTGATATCACGTTAATTTGGGGACTTATGTCCTTAAATTGCTTGTAATTTTAACAATTGGATGACCTGCTGCTTACCTGTGATCGTGAGGTATTTTCTATGTATGCGTTACCTTGCTTACTGCAAGTCGCTCTGGATAAAAAGCGTCTGCTAAATACCTACATTGTAGATTAGTGTTGATTTGACACTGTTAAAGATAACAGATGGCACACTAACCATCTAATATTGCAAAATGTTATATTGTTGTTTTTGTTAAAAAGGTAAGTTTTCTATTCAAATGGTAATTTCTATAGTGTTTGCTAAATAACAGGGGTCTCTTCTTGCTCTCAAATAAACAGAAAATAAATGTTCATCAGGAGAGTACCCCCATTTTGTTTGCCAGTTTACATTTTGTCTGCTCATTTCTTTGAGCAGACAAAATGTAAACTATCTGTGATCACTATCCTTTTGAGATGCCTTACTATAATACATTTAGAGTTCATAACTTGGTATTTGTGTTGTAATTTTCATTCACTAGGAGCCTGCAACAGGGCTTATGAGAACATCAAAGCCGCTCAGAAGATGGAACTGGATAAAGACCCTTACCAGCAGGAAAGATCGGGTGAGTTATTGCCCTGCTCTATTACTGTTGCATTTTATTGATCACGTGAATTATCAATTACCTTTTTTATGTAAGGGATATAACAGTGAGGTGGTAATTACTGAGAAATACACTGGAGGAGACAAAGCAGAGGGGTCATACAGTCCAAATGTTTATAGCTTGGGTTGTGTAGCTGCCATAATATAGCTCTGGTCCAGAGCTATATTAGTAGTAAAAAATAAACAATATACTAGTTTCACTACTCGCCAAAACAAAAACATGGGTTTCTGATCTTAAAGGTAGGGTAAGTGATATTTTTTGTTTAAAACTAAAAGTATTTTGTTAAAAGGTTAAAATACTATATTCTGATAGTAATCATTGCTATAGAGTGTTTTTTCAGTAACAGATGTCTCCCTGTCTCTCCAGCTCTTTAATAAACAGAAAATACATTTTTCGGTAGGTGTCAAAATCTCAGCCAATCAGGAGAAAGTACACATTTTTTAGCTTAATTTGTATAGTGTTCCAGTTCCAATTTTGTCTGCTCATTTCTTAGTGTCATCACTTCCATTTCACATTTCACTTGTTTAATCTGTATCCTAATCTGTATCCTGATTGAGTTCTCTGTCCTGGTTGGATAAAATTGAACTGAAACGAAAATGTATTTTCTGTTTAATAAAGAGGTGGAGAGACAAGGAGACTCCTGTTACTGAACAAACACTCTATAGCAATGAGTACTATCACAATATAGAGCTATTTAACACTTATTTTAACCAAAGCAAATCACTTACCCTACCTTTAAGCCTATTCTACAGATCTGTCATAGCATTTTTTTATTGTCCAGTCCAGATCGGTGGCACACTTGAGTGAATCAAAGCTTTTCTGTCAGGACGTTTTATTTCCTGGCCAAAAAGTGCATTTTACACAAAAGGTGGGGTTATAAAAGGCTTCCCACCATAGACAATAGGCTTTCAGCATCATAAAACTGCCTTGTTTCAGTGAATATCAAAATCATACTTAGGTTTTCTCAAGTGTAGTGATCCTACTCTCAATGGTTCCCAAACTGGGGGTCGGGGACCTTTTAATTACTTTAGTGCAACATTGTTTTCTCATTCGACAGTAAACAAACCAACACACTGTTTAACGCAGGGGTCTTCAACGTTTTCAGGCCAAGCTGAGAGAGAGTTGAAGCAGGGACCCCCTCTATATTGTATAAAATTGTGTTTCAGATAAACTTTCTTTTTTCTGGCTAAAGTTCTCCTCAGAAAAGGGATGCTAGGGTTCAAGTGGTTAATGTAAAAAAAAAAATCATATCAAACAAAGATTTGGCGGACCCCCTGTAGTAACTCTGAGGACGTCCTCAAGTTGTGAGTTTGTAGATCAGCTATTTTCACAACATTTATCTGTGGAACCGTGTCAACTAAATGTAATGCCTCAACTCCTAAAATTCCAAGTGCTTGTCAGGGTGGGGGGTCCCCAGTTCAAATATTATGAAGGGGGGTCACAGCCTGAAAAGCTTGGGAGCCCTTGTCATAATGTACACCTGTTCATTTTACAGTCAATGGAAAATGCACTGTTCCTGGTCCAGAGGTTAGCGAGAACTTTCTAATGCTCGGGACTAGAGCTAGCCATAATATAACCCTCATACTGTATTTACTTATTTAGTTTTGTTGATCGCTTTAAAAGTCTAACCTCCTCTTCTCATCTGTTACACAGCTTTTCAAGAAACGGGTCAAGATTGGGCAGAAGGGAGGAGAGAGAGAGGACTTGGACTACCTCAGTGGTGCGGACGCGAACTTTGTCGAGAGTGATGAAGACAAGACTGCCTTTAAAATAACTTCACCAAAGTGGCGCGCCGGACGGCTGTCCAAAATAATGGCTTCATGTCAAACTGCCCTGGATGAAAACCGAAGGAAGTGTGTGGAGCCGAAGTCCAACCGTGTTCGCACAAACTACGAACTCTTCACCAGACAAACCCCCCTGCTGCAGAGGGCAAGCATCACTATCTGCAGGAGAGTGAGAAGGAAGAAGGCGACACTGGAGTGTAAAGCCTTTTAGTTATACACTAATCCACGGAGCGCTGCCCTGTAGGTAGCGCGCCATTGCTGCGGTGTCAGACTCAGTCAGCAGCTGTTGCGGTTCTGTCCGTCTGTTGACGTTACTCTTTACCTGCTTGGTTTAATTACTAAATAACTATACATCTTTGTAAAGTTAGTGTTAGTAAAAGTTAGTAAAAGTTAGTAAAAAGCAGGTAAAAGACTCAAGAGTAACGTCAGTGACTGCAGCTGACTGACACCGAGTCTGACACCGCAGCAATGGCTGCGCCACCTACAGGGCAGCGCTCTGTGGATTTGTGTATAGGCTACTGGACTCCTAAGCTTTTGGAAGGGAGTATAAATGGTTCCAGTTCAGTTTACTTTGTTTGATTGGCTTAGCGGCAGATTTGGACTGGAAACACGTGAAGGTGTCATTATGTTTCTGGTTCAAATCTGATGCTGAGCCAATCAAACAAAGCTATGGGGAACTGAACTGGAACACGAAACATTTATGCACCCTTTCAAAAGCTTCGGAGTACAGTTGTGCACAGTTAACGGTGGTGTGTGTGGATGTTTTTATTTTAATACTGTTTTTAGGAGTACAGTTGTGAACAGTTTAGGGTAGTGTGTGTGTGTGTGTGTGTGTGTGTGTGTGTGTGTGTGTGTGTGTGTGTGTGTGTGTGTGTGTGTGTGTGTGTGTGTGTGTGTGGATGTTTATTTTAATATTTTTTTAGCATCACTCACACCCCGTTCCGTTTAAAAAGTCAGTTCAGTTCTCCAGAGACTTCTGCCCAATCTTGACCCGTCGTTCCTACCTTGTTCCTAGTTGTGTGGAGAGGGAGTTTTGAAGTGCGTGTGTGGAGAGAGGGAGAGTTTGAGGTGTGTGTGTGGAGAAGAGTTTTGAGGTGTGTGTGTGTTTTGGAGGTCTTGGCCCCAGCTCTGTTAAAAAATAAATATTGCTCATTTGAAAGTGATTTTTTGTTGTCATTTTTAGCTTAATATTTATCTTCAAAGTAGATCGGCCATGGTTACAGGCCGTATCAATACAATAACCTGACATAATATGCAAGTGGTGTTTGGACTTCAAATATGGTTACAGGTCGTATCAATACAATATCCTGACATAATATGCAAGTGATGTTTGGACTTCAAATATGGTTACAGGTCGTATCGATACAATATCCTGACATAAAATGCAAGTGGTGTTAGGACTTCAAATATGGTTCCAGGTCGTATCGATACAATATCCTGACATAAAATGCAAGTGGTGTTTGGACTTCAAATATGGTTACAGGTCATATCGATATAATATCCTGACATAAAATGCAAGTGGTGTTTGGACTTCAAATATGGTTACAGGTCGTACTTCAAATATGGTTACAGGTCGTATCGATACAATATCCTGACATAAAATGCAAGTGGTGTTTGGACTTCAAATATGGTTACAGGTCGTACTTCAAATATGGTTACAGGTCGTATCGATACAATATCCTGACATAAAATGAAAGTGGTGTTTGGACTTCAAATATGGTTACAGATCGTATCAATGCAATATCCTGACATAAGCTGCAACTGGTGTTTGGACTTCAAATATGGATAGTGGTCATATCTTGACATTGGATATGAGTAACTAATCATCTCCACATATGACAGCTGTCCATTTCTGATGAGATATTTTAGACACTGATTAGAATTATTTCCCGAATATGGCATGTGGTAATATACAGTATCTGGGATGATACACTCCATATTCTATCAAGAATAAAAGTGGTCCCACATCCGTAGTTGATATGCTCCGACCATGAAATATATTTCAAATACTGTTCGGAGAGTATCCCATTTGGATATCATCATATTTGCATCATATCTGGTAATATTCGGGCAACGATATCTAGGGATTCTTGGGTTTTTTGCGCAGTGACGGTTAGACACTATGCGCAAACATTATACCCCATGGTTTTAAAAATAATATACCAAAATTTACCATATTATCACTCTTCTAATGTTTTGTTACGTTAGATAAAACCTTAATGGGACACCATGCATTATCCTAAACAATATATTTGTTTTCAAAACTAACTTATTAAGCCCCAAACATGCCCAAAGTTCACAATTGCATGCTGGGTGATTATATCCAACCAATGGTTGGAAGTACCTAGGGACATGGCTTGTGGTTCCTCTGACAGAGGCATTTTCACACCTGAGGTGTTTTTGGAGCATTGTTCTCTCAGAGGCCCACGGCTGCAAACAGGGAGACAGTGTATTTTATTTAATCATTAACTCTAACATATTTCATGAACACATTTCATGAAACCTATGTTATAATGGTTATAATTATACAAAAATGTAAAAATTATATGAAAATAGCAAATCTACAAGCCCAATGAGACAAGGGTTTTTTGTAATAAAAACTATGAGAGGGGGACTCAGCTACCCCCCTCCCTCCATCGGGTTTTTCACACCTGTCATCTCTCAGCAGTTTTCACAGCATTCAATTCAAAGGGCTTATTGGCATGAGAAAACATACGTTTACATTGCCAAAGTAGAAAAGCTGTATGCCTGGGTGTACATGTGTACAAGGATTCACGTGTGTATGCTTGTGAGTTGTGACTCTGTGTGTCTCTTCAGCTCAATACTGGACAGATACTTTATATCCAGTATCTGTGGTAGTTAGACTAAACAAATAGATCTGGGTTATGGCCCTGAGGATGCAGCTGGCTCGTGCCTACGTGTGATTTGTTACTTTCCCCGGGGTCTGTGAGCCAGGGAATCAATATTTGATGAGGGGGATAGGGTTAGGTTTAGGGTTAGGGTTAAGGTTGATCAAAAAATAACAATTCTTTAATGAAGTAATGTAGATAATAATAATAATTTAACTATTGAGAGTGTAAAATGATTACAACATGGTGTGTGTGTGTGTGTGTGTGTGTGTGTGTGTGTGTGTGTGTGTGTGTGTGTGTGTGTGTGTGTGTGTGTGTGTGTGTGTGTGTGTGATGACCAACTCTATGTTCTATACATTTTAGGGCATAGTGAACCACATAGACAGTAGGTTGTCTGTTTTTTCAGTACAATAATACATCTAGCAGCTGCCTTCCGCATCTATATGTTATATTCTAGTTCTCGAGGGGGGTGTTACACGCGCCTGGTACCCTAAAAATAACTCAGTCTCTTAGTGGTAACCAAATGGACCCTGGGGTGTTCTGAAAATAATTATTTAGAATAATTAAATAATTGTTTAATATCTGACATGACTGGTCATGTCTTTTAGATCACAATATATAGTTTAAACGGTAGTACAGTTTTATGATGTAAATATGGTGTGTATAGTGACTAGGTTTTAGATTTAGTAATGTTAACGCTTTACACATTTACTATCAGGTACCCATAGTGTGGACCCAACTTATAGCTTCAGCTATAGTAGTTTAAGTACATCAGTAGCAACTCTCACAGATTACGAGATTACCTACACATATCACCAAAGTTTAAAGTATTATTCACTGTTAAGTAGTATCTAGCATGTTTTAAGTAACTTGTTATGCTTTATAACAACATTTGTATTTTTATCTAAATACTTTTGTATGCATACATGCGTTTGAAAACTATCCAACCGAAAGTACACTATATATGGCACTTTTGTTTTTTCTCCTAGTATCATGCAGTATCATTTCTTCTCTCAGGATATTATATGTACCAAAATGTATGTACAAAAAGGGGCAAAGTTATCTATACAATGTGTTAAATCTCACACTATGGCCAATATCCACGCTTGGCTGTCGCCTGTTTTTTTATTTATTTTTTAGAAAAGAATGTCCTTAAGACTTCTGGTGACTAGTAGTTTTCATCCCCTGCCTATGTTGAATGCACTTATTGTAAGGGTATTGTAATGTAATGTATAATGTAATAAAGGGTATTGTTGTGGTGTTGGTGGGGGGCTTAATACATTAGATTAGATTAGATTCCTAATTGTATGGCCAAAGGTATCTAATGATCCAATCTGCTTAGGTAAGGCAGTAATGAACCAAGTTATCTTGCTATACTTACTATACTATAACACATCATACCAAACATCATTATATGAAAACCTGAAAAAACTGAAGTTTTTTTTTTTCTGCACACAAATACTACTTGTGTAAATCTCTGACAGAAACAACAACACAGTATGCTAGTAAAATGTGGTAGTTTAGTCTAGGCTTGTTTAAATGGTGCATTTATATAGCATTTCTATCCGAAGCGTTTTACATTGATTGTGTCATTAACCCATTCACACACCGATGGCAGAGGAAACCATGTACAAATATATTGTTTAGGGGTTCAGCGTCTTGCTCAAGGACACTTCACACTAACTCTAGGGGAGCGCCCCACCCCCGGAATCGAACGGGGAACCTTACGGTTTTCCAGTTCACTCTACCCGGCCACTCTACCCCTGAGCCACTGCAGCCTCTTAAAGAATGACCCTGACGGGGGTCCATTACATGTCCAAAGTTCATTACAAAGGAAAAATAGTATTTAATAGTTGATAAATAGACAGAAATTATCTGTTAGTCTAAAACTCTGTCTATAATTAAGTTCTAATAGTGGTAGGGTTAAACACAAATCAACATTTGTTGCAAAGCTATGTAGATATTGTTAGTTATTAGTGACAATATAGCATAGAGGGGTTTGTATTTTACAGTAGATACTATTATATATATTATAAGTTATATTCCCAATTAGCAGGGCAAAGTCACTACCTTATGGTATTCATATTGTTATACGTTTAGTGTGATCATAGGATTTGTAGATATTTGATCAAAAACATCTATTTCTAATGGTCACCGAAGGCCAGTAAAGTGGCTTCTCTTAACATCTCTTTCCTCTTTTTCCTCTCTTCTCTAACATCCTTTCTCGTTCACTCTCCCTTCTCTCACCCATCCCCAGCAATCTTTCCTCTTTTTCCTCTCTTAGTCTATTCCCACTCATACAATATTTCAATTATGTATTTTCTCTCTTTTTCTCCCTCAAAAACCATAACCAGTAAACCCATCAGTAATGACTGATGAGTCATGAATCATAAAGTTGATTATGATTCTATATCCATTTACCAGTACTAACGGAAATATCTATACCTGTATGAGGAATGAGGTCTTGGGGTTGATAGCTGTCTTGTATCATTGATAATGATTAATTAGTGTATATGTACCGTGTTGAATTGTTGTTCACTATATGTTACAGGGGGTGTTACCCCCCACTTTTCCTGTGAAATAAAAAAAAAAGAAACACCTTCAAACTAATACACTTCAGATCATCCCCATGGATACAGTATTATATACCTATGAACCAATATTTAAGATACAAGTAAGATGTTTCTGCTCTAACAGACTTCTAAGTGTTAGGACTGTTTTTTAGTTCAATATTGATATTGAACTAAGAAGATGAAAATTGTTAATAAAAAGTCTATAGAAAACTATTTGTCACAAGATGAATGCACTACCTGTTTTTCCAAAATGTCTGTATGATTCTGAGTCAATGTTGAATGCACTACCTGTTTTTTCCAAAATGTCTGTATGATTCTGTGTCAATGTTCAAATAACCAACATAATAAAAGAATAAAACAACTTTTTATTGCAACTTTTTATTATGATGATGTTCATACAGTATGTTCACACACTCCAAAATGTGATGAGGTCAGTCATCGAGTCATTTTTATCCTTGTCATAATAAGTAGGCCTATTATAGGCTTCTTGGATATTTTCTGAAATATCATCAGCGTCTTTCAATTCATGAATAAAGGCTTCACAGACCCCTTGCACTCTGGATGCTGTAGCAATAATTCCTTGAGATTCCAACACACTCATGATTCCTGGGATAAATTTGACATTCCACAGTCTTTTCACTATGTCTTTAAAATGGTTGTAGACATAATATCTGGGTAGTGTACCAAGACATTGGTGTTCAAGTTGACTAGGGTGATCAACTTGACAACCGTAACAGTCATCCTTCATCTGATCAATTATCGTGACATCCAACAGCCTGACGACGCATGTTTTTATAATATCCAGAAAGACCGTTCCACACAGTCCGTCCGGTTGATCCAGGGTCAGGGGTGATTCCACTGGAGATGGTGGCAGAAACTCTGGCGATGAGCAAGGGGTGAAGTATAACATCGGTGATGATGGCGGCGATGGACCGTGGCACGCCATGGCATATTCATCGCCCCAGGGGTCATCCGTGGGATCGTATGGTTGTGAGGGTAGCAGAAACTCTGGCGATGAGCAGGGGGTTGAGTAGAACACAGGCGTTGGTGGAGATGAGGGTAATGTCAGGGGCAAGTATTCACCAGGCACGGTGAATACTTGTAGTAGTAACGGTGTTGTAGAGTCGACCTCTTCTCTTTGTTCGATAGAACCCTCCATGTTTTTTTTTTTTTTTTGAATAACGATAGAAGAGAAGCGTCTCTTATATCCTTGGAGAAATAGGTGTGGCTATGAGGGTGGAGCAGAAAAAGTGGGGGTGAGTATTCAAATGAGTGGAATTTCAAAAGATTTGCAGTTTACCGTTTTATCTTTTACCGTTTTATCTTTTGCCATAAGATTCAGAAGAAATCAAGCCTTCTGTTGATATTGTAGCCTTCTATATGTAGATATCCCCTGCACAGCTGCACCTCAGACAGGGGCGACACCGAGTAGTCATAGAGACACAGGGGAGACACCGAGTAGCTGTAGATATAGTTAGTTAGATGCATTTGTGTCCATAGCCATCCTCAAAGGATTTTACAATCACGCCATTGTATAACAAATTGAATTCTACCCTAGGGATTGTGAATCTCACATACATTTTCAAATTGCTAGAATTTGTGAAACCATATACACACCTATCTGCATCATCGTACACTAAGTGTACTCCAGGGTCATTGCTCGTAGTACGTCTGAGAACTCCTCCATTCTTCTTTTTAGGAGCAAAACATACATCACTATTATACATTACATCATTAACATTAGCATGTAGATCGGTATCGACATTCATAGACGCCATATTGTCATACAAAATGAGAGAGTAAGAGCAGATACTAGGAGCATACCCAAGCCTACACCTATATACCATATAGGTAATAGAACACACCCATAATAGAACACACCCCAAACACCTATCCTAGTAGATTCAAGATAATAGAACACACAAGATTCAAAAGATTCAAAGTGTTTTGATATTTTTTTATTTGTGTCTTTTAAAAAAGATGTTACACATGTACCATGAATATATTTACACACATACTGAATGACTAGTACACTAGCAGTATTGTCCATCGAGAATACAATCAATAGATTCAGATCATTGAGAATACAATCACTAATCCTCTAATGATTGGTTTTGCAGTATTGTCCATCGAGAATACAATCAATAGATTCACTTTATTGCTCCAGATTATACAACCCCCGGATTGTGCATTTAGAAATCTGTTGCTCCAGCCAGATTCCCCCATTGAGAACTCAGATTTGAGAACTCAGATTGAGATCTCAGATTTATACGTCTTGGTTTCTTCGTAGAGACACATGACGCTATACGATTAACACCGTTAAGACGATCCTCCAGTAGAATCATCTTTCGATTGTCTTTTACTTTGACGAAAAAAATATTGATTAGATTCATCATATCTTGCACCAGCAGCAAATCTTCTGCATGAAAGGATAAACAAATTGGGGTATTTTCCAATGTTTCACATGATATTGATACTATCATCGGCCATGAATATGTCCTTGAACAGTCAATAAGATTGAGAAAGTCAATGCCTGTTGGTTTGATGTTTGATGTAGTCAGCAGATAATCGATGAAGTCCATAATGACAGTCTTGAATCTTTCAAAATCAGATGCATAAACACGCACATGATGCGATCCATCTTCAAACAATGTTTCACCTTCTTCCAATATATACAGGTCAACAAATGGAAAACGGATGGGTGGTGAAAAATGGCATCGTAATTTTCGATCATTAGAGAGTTGCCATATCATTTCATCCTCGTCCTGGTAAATCACATGGGTAGACTCCATCTTCTTTTTCTTAGTCTGCTGGGATAGTCAGCTCTTATAAAGATTTGTAGGACCACACCCCATACTGACGTAGGAGGGAGTTGACTCCATAATTGGCTATAACTTAAATTCAAGAAGACCATTGTTAAGTCTTTGTATCAGCTCTGTCATTTTTTGGTAACACCCCTGTACATGACCCCCTGATGAACGGCCACATAAGTAACACCATTCATGGTTAGCCAGTGTAACATATATCCTGTTTGTTAATTTAACTTCAGATACTTTCCATGCATCCGGGGCTGTGATTGCTTTTGGATGTGCAATAAACCCTCTACGAAACCTTTCCTGTCCAATTTCAATTTCAAGCCGATCTGATGTATAGTTAGCTTTGAGATATGGACATTCTCCTCTGGTGAAGTAAGCATGTTGATTTAAAAGCGTATCACCAGGCAGAAACTTTGAAAGGCCAAGTTTGCAAGTTGCACACCTGTGATTATCATCAACCCCAGTGTGTTCCATGTTAGAAGGGTCACCTAACCATGCAAAATGTGACGATTTAAAGCCAGAATCAGATTTCAGATTGTTTGATTTGATACAGGGTTCATTGCATTGTAAAGGTAGTCCGCACAATGCAGCTTCACGGGCGTAATATGAATGGTCATCGGCTGGAATATATTTGCCTCCGTGTGTATCATTCATCCATTTAACCCGCCCTTCCATAAGTCTATCAAAATAGGGATCTAGTCCAGTGGCTACGTATCGGCCATTTTTAAAGATTATTCTGTCAAAAATTGTGGGCTCGCCGTCATCCTCGGGTTTGAAGGGTGGTGTTGGCATAGCGAAAGGATTGGCTGTATGGACGGAAAATGGATTGGTTGTTTGTTTAACAGAATCCTGTTCTGGTAGTTCTCGTATGTTATCCATTTGAAAAGGTAAAAGTTGTCTGAGTCTCTTATATCATGTAAGCTTGTAAGCTTCTTTGTCTGATGGGTTAGTCTGCTCTTATAAAGACTGCGTTATATACTCTTATAGGTCCACCCCCACTGTGACGTAGGTTAGTTAGCTGGGGCTTTTACAGTTATTTGGATTGTTTTGATATTTTTTATTTTATTTGTGTCTTTTTAAAAAAGATGTTACAAATGTTCCATGAATATATTTACACACATACTGAATGTTACAAATGTTCCATGAATATATTTACATACATACTGAATGACTAGTACACTAACAGTATTGTCCATCGAGAATACAATCAATAGATTCAGATCATCGAGAATAGCGTTGCTCCAGCAGGTGTAGAGCTATCTGCAGCGCTTGGTCTACTCAGGCGCACACGTCCGGGGTCTCTTTGGAGGATGAGACACAGTGATGTCATTTTCCAATGGTGATTGAATTGAATTGAATTGAATTGATTGGAAAATGACCAGATGACCTTCGGCGAACTGCTTCTCCAACAAAATCATTTTCTGGACTCTCTCTTTTTGACTTTCGAAGTAAACCTCTAGGTCTTTCAATAACTGCCGGATAATCCATATGTCCTCCAGATGGAAGGCCAGATGGACTGGATAAGACCGCTCTAGCTCCATGGCGGTTTTGGGGAGCCGGACTGAATCACCATCCTTCCTAAATCTTACCAGAAGCCACTGAAGAGACCTGGAACAGTCGACGACGAAGGCAGGGTCGCCCCTTGAATGGGATGGTGCCTCGGGATCCACTTCCACAATACAGCTAGCCTTGAATTCACGGTTCTGGCTCCCCGCTTGCATGTAATCACAGAACTCTAGGATCGGCTTCTTCAGCTCTTCAAATTCTGTAGCATACACACGCAAATCCCGATAGAGTTGGTCATCATCAAACACACTCTCTCCAGCTTCGAGTGTCTGCAAAGTAATCCATGGCGATCGATGGTAGAAGGGCATGTAATAACATATCATTTTTCGGGAGTGGTTCAGCTGCCAAATGTTCTTATCAACCCCACGGTGGATCAAACCGGTAGATGCCATTTTTCCCGTATTCAATTAATATATTTTTAAATTAATTAAGCCTTGTACTGTTTCAGTCCTTTGGGGACTTTCAGTAGTCGACTGTATGTGTCTTCCCTATTTAAAAGAAAAAAGATGCCTGATAAGGGGGGAGGACCTTTCTTTCAAATGGTCCATAACTCCCCACATCCCCTGAATTAAACTCTTTAGATTCTGTATATATATATTCTATATATTCTATAATCTTATTATCTTCTTAGTAGATACTACTTACAATATATACACAGATATAAAACACTATAGACAAATAGTTTTCTGTTTTAGAATAAGGTTTATCTTTTTATTAACAATTTTCATCTTCTTAGTTCAATATCAATATTGAACTAAAAAACAGTCCTAACACTTAGAAGTCTGTTAGAGCAGAAACATCTTACTTGTATCTTAAATATTGGTTCATAGGTATATAATACTGTATCCATGGGGATGATCTGAAGTGTATTAGTTTGAAGGTGTTTCTTTTTTTTTTATTTCACAGGAAAAGTGGGGGGTAACACCCCCTGTAACATATAGTGAACAACAATTCAACACGGTACATATACACTAATTAATCATTATCAATGATACAAGACAGCTATCAACCCCAAGACCTCATTCCTCATACAGGTATAGATATTTCCGTTAGTACTGGTAAATGGATATAGAATCATAATCAACTTTATGATTCATGACTCATCAGTCATTACTGATGGGTTTACTGGTTATGGTTTTTGAGGGAGAAAAAGAGAGAAAATACATAATTGAAATATTGTATGAGTGGGAATAGACTAAGAGAGGAAAAAGAGGAAAGATTGCTGGGGATGGGTGAGAGAAGGGAGAGTGAACGAGAAAGGATGTTAGAGAAGAGAGGAAAAAGAGGAAAGAGATGTTAAGAGAAGCCACTTTACTGGCCTTCGGTGACCATTAGAAATAGATGTTTTTGATCAAATATCTACAAATCCTATGATCACACTAAACGTATAACAATATGAATACCATAAGGTAGTGACTTTGCCCTGCTAATTGGGAATATAACTTATAATATATATAATAGTATCTACTGTAAAATACAAACCCCTCTATGCTATATTGTCACTAATAACTAACAATATCTACATAGCTTTGCAACAAATGTTGATTTGTGTTTAACCCTACCACTATTAGAACTTAATTATAGACAGAGTTTTAGACTAACAGATAATTTCTGTCTATTTATCAACTATTAAATACTATTTTTCCTTTGTAATGAACTTTGGACATGTAATGGACCCCCGTCAGGGTCATTCTTTAAGAGGCTGCAGTGGCTCAGGGGTAGAGTGGCCGGGTAGAGTGAACTGGAAAACCGTAAGGTTCCCCGTTCGATTCCGGGGGTGGGGCGCTCCCCTAGAGTTAGTGTGAAGTGTCCTTGAGCAAGACGCTGAACCCCTAAACAATATATTTGTACATGGTTTCCTCTGCCATCGGTGTGTGAATGGGTTAATGACACAATCAATGTAAAACGCTTCGGATAGAAATGCTATATAAATGCACCATTTAAACAAGCCTAGACTAAACTACCACATTTTACTAGCATACTGTGTTGTTGTTTCTGTCAGAGATTTACACAAGTAGTATTTGTGTGCAGAAAAAAAAAAACTTCATTTTTTTCAGGTTTTCATATAATGATGTTTGGTATGATGTGTTATAGTATAGTAAGTATAGCAAGATAACTTGGTTCATTACTGCCTTACCTAAGCAGATTGGATCATTAGATACCTTTGGCCATACAATTAGGAATCTAATCTAATCTAATGTATTAAGCCCCCCACCAACACCACAACAATACCCTTTATTACATTATACATTACATTACAATACCCTTACAATAAGTGCATTCAACATAGGCAGGGGATGAAAACTACTAGTCACCAGAAGTCTTAAGGACATTCTTTTCTAAAAAATAAATAAAAAAACAGGCGACAGCCAAGCGTGGATATTGGCCATAGTGTGAGATTTAACACATTGTATAGATAACTTTGCCCCTTTTTGTACATACATTTTGGTACATATAATATCCTGAGAGAAGAAATGATACTGCATGATACTAGGAGAAAAAACAAAAGTGCCATATATAGTGTACTTTCGGTTGGATAGTTTTCAAACGCATGTATGCATACAAAAGTATTTAGATAAAAATACAAATGTTGTTATAAAGCATAACAAGTTACTTAAAACATGCTAGATACTACTTAACAGTGAATAATACTTTAAACTTTGGTGATATGTGTAGGTAATCTCGTAATCTGTGAGAGTTGCTACTGATGTACTTAAACTACTATAGCTGAAGCTATAAGTTGGGTCCACACTATGGGTACCTGATAGTAAATGTGTAAAGCGTTAACATTACTAAATCTAAAACCTAGTCACTATACACACCATATTTACATCATAAAACTGTACTACCGTTTAAACTATATATTGTGATCTAAAAGACATGACCAGTCATGTCAGATATTAAACAATTATTTAATTATTCTAAATAATTATTTTCAGAACACCCCAGGGTCCATTTGGTTACCACTAAGAGACTGAGTTATTTTTAGGGTACCAGGCGCGTGTAACACCCCCCTCGAGAACTAGAATATAACATATAGATGCGGAAGGCAGCTGCTAGATGTATTATTGTACTGAAAAAACAGACAACCTACTGTCTATGTGGTTCACTATGCCCTAAAATGTATAGAACATAGAGTTGGTCATCACACACACACACACACACACACACACACACACACACACACACACACACACACACACACACACACCATGTTGTAATCATTTTACACTCTCAATAGTTAAATTATTATTATTATCTACATTACTTCATTAAAGAATTGTTATTTTTTGATCAACCTTAACCCTAACCCTAAACCTAACCCTATCCCCCTCATCAAATATTGATTCCCTGGCTCACAGACCCCGGGGAAAGTAACAAATCACACGTAGGCACGAGCCAGCTGCATCCTCAGGGCCATAACCCAGATCTATTTGTTTAGTCTAACTACCACAGATACTGGATATAAAGTATCTGTCCAGTATTGAGCTGAAGAGACACACAGAGTCACAACTCACAAGCATACACACGTGAATCCTTGTACACATGTACACCCAGGCATACAGCTTTTCTACTTTGGCAATGTAAACGTATGTTTTCTCATGCCAATAAGCCCTTTGAATTGAATGCTGTGAAAACTGCTGAGAGATGACAGGTGTGAAAAACCCGATGGAGGGAGGGGGGTAGCTGAGTCCCCCTCTCATAGTTTTTATTACAAAAAACCCTTGTCTCATTGGGCTTGTAGATTTGCTATTTTCATATAATTTTTACATTTTTGTATAATTATAACCATTATAACATAGGTTTCATGAAATGTGTTCATGAAATATGTTAGAGTTAATGATTAAATAAAATACACTGTCTCCCTGTTTGCAGCCGTGGGCCTCTGAGAGAACAATGCTCCAAAAACACCTCAGGTGTGAAAATGCCTCTGTCAGAGGAACCACAAGCCATGTCCCTAGGTACTTCCAACCATTGGTTGGATATAATCACCCAGCATGCAATTGTGAACTTTGGGCATGTTTGGGGCTTAATAAGTTAGTTTTGAAAACAAATATATTGTTTAGGATAATGCATGGTGTCCCATTAAGGTTTTATCTAACGTAACAAAACATTAGAAGAGTGATAATATGGTAAATTTTGGTATATTATTTTTAAAACCATGGGGTATAATGTTTGCGCATAGTGTCTAACCGTATCCTCTCTTCCAATTATCTCACCTTGAGTCCTGTGCTTAGAATCCTCCCCTGTGGTGGGGATCAGTCAGACTCCAACTTTAATCACTCTCATCGCTACGGCAGTTGTTTTAATGTTATTAATGTTCTTAATGTTCTTAAATAGTTTAGAATAGTAGAATAGTAAAAAATAAACCTATGATATGACAAGTGAAGTATGTATGGTAGTATGGTAAATTCTGATAGACCTATGTATGCCTGCAGTACCACTGATGACCATTTAGCCCCTATATCATGGTATTTTGTATTTACACCCCGATGATTTAAATTCTGATAGACATATGCATGCCTGCAGTACCACTGATGACCATTTAGTCCCCATATCATTATATTTTGTATTTATCCCCTAATGATTTAAATTCTGCAGTACCCCTGATGTCCATTATCCAGCCCAGAGATTAATTACGATCCCCTACATCCAGTAGCCGTCATAAGAACGGAGGGGTTCACTCTATGATCATCACGCAATCATGGATCACCCATACGAAGGTGTCGCACACATAGAATTACAGATCTACAGTATAAGGGGCCATAGGCCCCGGTAGATAGATAGATAGATAGATAGATAGATAGATAGATAGATAGATAGAAAGAGAGAGATAGTGAAATGAATTGACAGCTGTTTAGGATATGCTAGCGTGGGAACTTGTCACACATAGAGAATACATGGGCCATTGGCTCCCCACCCCCCCAGACCCATGATTAACAGTGACTGCAACAAAATGACCGAGAGAGCGATTGAGAAAAAAAGAGAAAAAAGAGAATTAGATTGAAAAAGAGAGGATTTAAGAATGCATTAATTAATGAACGAATTAAATTCTAAATATACCTATTCGGATTAAATCTATTTATAATGATGTTATTAATAGAAAGGCTATTTTTATGTATATATTAATAGATATATATATATAGATTAATATAAATAGAAATGTGCGCAACAGCGCCACCTATTCCCCCAGTGGCCATTAGGGTGTAATGAATCGCCGCATATAGGACACTACTCATGATGATTTAAAAAAGACTTTAAACTAGCGATTGAAAACAGTGTTAATGAAAAGGTTTACTAAGGTAATAAAATCAAGTATAATGTACGTCCCAAAACCTCATTCAGTTGTATTGAGATTATAATGTATTGTGACCGGTAGAAGGTGAAATAACGATATCTGCCATTAATAGGAACAGAACCCGGAAGAGAGCTCTGAGTTATTTTCTTTTTTGTTTTCACGTCCCTATTCTGAGGGAAACATTAGCCGAAACACACCACACCACACCACACTACACCACACCACACAACACAACACCTAACAAACACACATAGGTGTGTCACACAGGGCGGTGGTTCACACTCAACACAACACAACACACCTGGCTGTTAGCTTGTTTACTTTGATTAATTATGAATGTCACATTTTGACATTAACCCTTTAAACAGGGTGTCACAGAGCAACGGACGTGTTTCAACCTAATATCTTAAACAGCTTCTATATGGAACTGTTGCTTGCTTCGCATAATTATGAGCCATAAGAGGCCTCTAAAATACAACCATTTTATATGGAATATCATGGATTTTATTTCATTTTGATATTTTTTACTGAACCAAATGGTTCTCAAACTTTTTCATGTCAAGGACACCCACAATCAAATGTATTTGTCTGCGGACCCCCATCTCAAAAACATTTTTTTGCCAGGGACCCCCAGAAGCAAAGATTTGAGTTAAAGATGTTTACTTTAAAAATATATATATTTTCAAAGATTTGCACACATTTTCATGATTTTTGAATAGCCAAAGTATAAAATATGGTTAAAGTGGTAAAAAATAAATAAAACAATTTTAGCTGGGGACTCCATGGTACCCCTCCCAAGGACCCCTTTGAGAACCAATGATATAGAATTAAAAACAGGTCCTATACTAGCCTGTAATGGTTACATTTGTCTCTATTACAACAGAACCATATCAAATGTTTCAATACAGAACCTGAATCTGGTCATGAATTATAGATGGAAAACTTTTTACAGTTCAATAAAGCAGTTCTTCTCAAAGTGAAGGGGGGGGGGGTTAATCAAACCAAACCACTTTGGTTCTGGTTCTATGTGGAACTAGACCCCCAACCCGTCACCCCCAATGCCCCCCTCCCTCTCTCTCTCTCTCTCTCTCTCTCTCTCTCTCTCTCTCTCTCTTTCTCTCTCTCTCTCTCTCTCGCATGAAAGTGTACATTTACTGGGGTTAATTATAGCACTCATTCATTATATGAACATATGTTTATGTTAGGTTCATGACGAGCATAAAAAGTTGTAATGTACTCATTCTATATAAACGTGTTTAGGGTTAGGAGCATAAGGTTCATAAGCAGACATAATGTGTTATGATCATAAAAACAGTCAGCTGATGTTCTGGTCGGACGCAGTGTTGACAACAAAAGATCTGGACCTGACAGACAGACAGACACACAGACAGACAGGCTCTCCCTAACTGACCCCAATCTTCTTATCTGGTTCGATATAGTTAAGGGTTTAGGGTGACACCCCTGGGAGCTCGAGGTGAAGTGACAAACTCATTTGACTTGCTGTGTGTAAGCCAGTGGTTCTCAAAGTGGGGGGGTTCAAGGGGGTCCCCAGCAAAATGATTGATAACCGAATGGAACCGTGTGTGCACATGTCAAATATTGATTGATTGAGGTTTTTATTGCCAAAAATGCATATTTATGAACACACATGTATAGATATTATCTGTACATATCTGTCAAAAGGATCAAATACAATAAACCAGAGCCTTCTATTAGAGAGTTGCGCCAATGAGGGGTCAGAAACAGCGTTGGTCACGTGGTTCATGTAGCTGGAAATAGTGACAAGGAGCCGTCCACTTCAATGCATTCCCATGTACTTCCGGTTCAGGGATTTGTCACTATTCGCCAATGTATGTGTATGTAGAAGACCTGGCCCGAAGAAGTGAACGGAGTTGGCGTAACTCTCTAATAGATGGCACTGCAATAAACTCAACAGCTTATTTCCATTGTGGTTTTATACAGAGACATTTAGAGTGTCATCTGTGTTTATAGGGATCTGAAAAAGTACAATATCTTTTATTTTATTTTTTTATGTGCTCTGCCCCCCCCCCTCCTCTCAGTATGATTCTAATAGAATATTTATACTGCAGGAGATCACTACCTGCTGTCTGTCTGTCTGTCTGTCTGTCTGTCTGTCTGTCTGTCTGTCTGTCTGTCTGTCTGTCTGTGTAACTGTATGTGTGTCTGTCTGTCTGTCTGTCTGTCTGTCTGTCTGTCTGTCTGTCTGTCTGTCTGTCTGTCTGTCTGTCTGTTTGTCTGGGTAACCGTATGTGTGTCTGTCTGTCTCCATGTCACAACACAAACACTCATACATATTTCATAATATGTACATTATGTATATTTACTCAAACACAATTGGTAGGTGTGTCACGCAGGGTGGGGTTCACACTCTACACCACACAACACAACACAACACAACACAACACAACACAACACAACACAACACAACACAACACAACACAACACCTAACAAACACACATAGGTGTGTCACACAGGGCGGTGGTTCACACTCAACACAACACAACACAACACAACACACCTGTCTGTTAGCTTGTTTACTTTGATTAATTATGAATGTCACATTTTGACATTAACCCTTTAAACAGGGTGCCACGGAGCAACGGACGTGTTTCAACCTAATATCTTAAACAGCTTCTATATGGAACTGTTGCTTGCTTCGCATAATTATGAGCCATAAGAGGCCTCTAAAATACAACCATTTTATATGGAATATCATGGATTTTATTTCATTTTAATATTTTTTACTGAACCAAATGGGCTCAAACTTTTTCATGTCAAGGACACCCAAAATCAAATGTATGTCTAAGGACCCCCATCTCAAAAAATTTTTTTGCCAGGGACCCCCAGAAGCAAATATTTGAGTTTGAAAATATATATTTTCAAAGATTTGCACACATTTTCATGATTTTTGAATAGCCAAAGTATAAAATATGGTTAAAGTGGTAAACATGATTGTGATGCTATATTAACCAATTTAGCTGGGGACCCCATGGTACCCCCCCCCCCAAGGACCCCTTTGAGAACCAATGATATAGAATTAAAAACAGGTCCTATACTAGCCTGTTGGTTACAAATGGTTACATTTGTCTCTATTACAACAGAACGGCTGGTTACATCCTATGTAACCCAGGTTCTCTGAGTGGAGAGACTGGCTCTCCACTAAATATTATTCAATATTTACGGGAACTGACCCCCCCGGGGGCAGTGCTCGTGGATACTCTTTAAGACACATCACATATGGTGGCCCTGCCCTGATTTGCAATCAGTGGGGTATTTAAGCCCCACCCAGGCAGAGCCACTTTGATTAACTTTGATTGACACGAATTTCGGAGCGGCTGATTCGTGGAGAGCCAGTCTCTCCACTCAGAGAACCTGGGTTACATAGGATGTAACCAGCCGTTCTCTTTCGTGGTCGAGACTGGCTCTCCACTAAATATTATTCAATATTTACGGGAACTCTCTAAGACACACCGCGAGGAAATAAGCAGACCCAGCCACCCCCGCGGCAGCCAGAAGCAGTTTAAGCCCGCAGTATCAGCCCAAGGCGTGCTCCAAAATCCTATCATCCAACAAAGTATGTAATGCTCGTGGCCTACGCGCAAGACGCTACCTAGGCCCAGCTGGCGACAGCCAGTCAACTGATTAGCCACCTAGCCCGCAAGACGCAGGGCTAGCTTACTATGCCCGACATCACTCCGAGCCCGGCCTGTCCTACGGGAGCCAGGGTCTCGGAGGCACGGTGAGTATGACCTGCTCCACCGCCTGGAGCCCAGCACTCGCTCCGTGAATGGGGTGCTGGCTGCCACGCTCAGTCGGTAGAACTGGGTAAATGTAGACAGAGTCGACCATGTTGCTGCAGTGCGGATCTCCGTCAGAGACGCACCATTCCACAGCACCCAGGAGGCCGCCGTCCCACGGGTGGAGTGTGCCCGCACCTAGGCGGCACTGGTACTCCTGCCCGCCTGTATGCCTGCTGGATCATTTCTGTGATCCAGCGGGACAGCCTAGCCTTTGCCAGTGGTCCAAGCACTCCTGCTTCAGCACCCGAAGAGCTGGTCTGTTACTCTGTGGGCCTGTGTGGCCCTGACGTACGACACTAAGCTCTAACAGGGCAGAGTGGGAACCGACTCTGTCTTTGTACTCCATCTGTCCGCATGTCAAAGAGGGACAGAGCTCAAACACCAGTTTGGGATATACCCCTGCGAGAACTTTGGGGAGAAAGGCCAGGATGGGGCGTACACCGCTCCTGCATCATCTGGGCCTAGACCTGCAAAGCTCCTCATGGACTGACAGAGCTTGCAACTCCACAATTCTCCTTGCAGATACGACTGGTGAAGGCCATGTCCTGCTGCGGAGCCCAGCACGCACTCAGTGATAGGGGTGCTGGCTACCACACCCATGCAGTAGAACCTGATAAATGCGGACGGCGTCCAACAGGAGCCGTCCCACCGATCTCAGATAGATGGGCACCTCGCCAGACGCCCATGAGGCAGCGAGGCCCTGTGTGGAATGTGCAACATTCCTGTTGGGGCTGGCCTGCCTGCCCAACTATATGCCTGCTGGATTGTTTCTCAACCCATTGAGGGAGCCCAGCCTTGGAGACCATCTGCCCAAGGCAGTTAGGTCCCTACACACTTTCAAGGCCCTGACAGGGCCCCACAGTGACTGCAACCCTGCTCCCCTGCCCTGAGGGGGTGGGAAGGGTGCAGTTCGATAGACTGACTCGTACTCTGATCAGGCCATAGGGTGGAATGCAGGGATCGACCCCAGCACCACCCAAGCATTGCCATGTAGGAAGCGTCAGCATCTCTCATGCACGACAGGGACATTCTTGTAGCTGAGAAGTTAACAGCAAGAATGCTGCCTCGAGAGAAGCCATTGCAGCCCAAGTGCTCAAAGGCTCAGATGCCCCATGCCGCAAGGCACTGAAGGCACACGGTCCCACCTCCTGTGGGGGGACTGCTGGCCTATCGTGAGAGGGCCACGAGCCCCCTTCGGCAACTGGGTAATTTACATGTTGCCCTTGTTTGGGACCGTCGTGTCACTGGCCCAGCACAGCGACACAATTATCTTGGGATGAGGAGGGAGCTCACTCCGTGACTCACACGACCACGCCGGCTTCCGCCCTGCAGAACTACATTCAGGTGCGTAACTGGCCATGCCGTAGCACACCCGTATGGTGCGCTCTGCTCACCCCTGACAGTCTCTGCATGCTCCACTGTGTCACCGTCCTGACGGGACTACATACCCGAACGCGTTAGCTGACCCCGCCAGCAATACGCCCGTATGGTGCATGACTGTAAATGACAAGGAATGTACGGCGTCAAACAGGAGCCGTCACACAGATCTCAGATAGAGGGGCACCTCGCCAAAGCCCAAGAGGCAGCGAGGCCCTGTGTGGAATGTGCACACATTCCTGTCGGGGCTGGCCTGTCTGCCCACCTATACGCCTGCTGGATTGTTTCTCAACCCATTGAGGGAGCCCAGCCTTGGAGACCATCTGCCCCAGGCAGTTAGGTCCATACACACTTTCAAGGCCCTGACAGGGCCCAACAGTGACTGCAACCCTGCTTCACTGCCCCGAGGGGGTGGGAAGGGTGCGGTTCAAGACTGACTCGTACTCTGATCAGGCTGGATAAGGTGGAATGCGGGGATTGACCCAATCAGTACTGGCCGCATGTTCAGGAGAGCCGGGGGCACAATGCGTGCCGTGGCTGCCATCAGCCCCAAAGGGCATAGGTACAGCCTCCAGGTCAACCTGGCCCTCAACTGAAAATCTGGGCGAGCCCAGAGGGTGGCCCGTCCCACTGGAGCAAGGGACAAAGTCCCTGCTCTGGCCTCTAACCCATGCTGAGCCTGCAACCTCTCTTGTCGAGGCGCCGGCCTCAGTGCCCAAGTGCCGCCGGAGCCTGGCCACCTCGTTGTGGTACTGCTCCTCTGAGCAAGCACGCACCGGCCGGTCATCCAATCTTGGATGCGGAGGCTCTCCCGACGCCAAGGTCCCAGGACTGAGTCCAAGCACCTTGTAACATGCGGGGGGCTACTCCTGCTCTCCTTTAGGATCTTGTTTGTTTCACCTATAAACGAGCCGCAACCCAACCCCAAGAGGGGCGATTTACCACGCCCGCTCTCTGAACTGCACACTGCAGTTGGTTAATAGGCTGCCAACACTCGTAGTCTTGTCCAAACAAAATCCAACTCTACAGACCTGTCCAAACCAGGCAGGGCAGGTAAAGAGGGGGAGCCATAGCCTGAGCTTGGCTCTCACAGCTCCGTCGCCCACGGACGTTTAGTTGGGCTGGAGTGGAAACGGCAACACCATAATGTTGCGCTCCGCTCGTCCCTGACAGTACGGATGTGCTCCGCTGGAATCACCAAACCCGGTTCTCCAGCGAACTACGCCACAGCTGTACACCGACCCAGTCGGCGATACGCTGTATAGCGTGCAATGACTGATTCAGGGGACCCCTGGCCGACCCAGCGCGTTCTGTCTTGCGTTACTGAGACCAGATCCACCGACAGAACTTCGCCACGGATGCGTAAACCGACCCAATCGGTGATACGCCGCATAGTGGGCTATAATGGCCGCCCAGGTTGTGTTCGACAGACCACCAGCCGCCTGCCAAGTGATTCCGCTGACGGAACTCCGCCACGAACCCGCGAACCGGCCTAGCCGGTAATACGTTGTATAGCGGGCTCCAATGGCTGCTTTATGAGTGTTCTAACAGACCACCAGTACGCCCCGCCCAGTGTTCCCACTGACGGGACCCCGCCACGGACGCGTAAACCGACACCATCGGTGATACGCCGTAAAGCAGGCTATAATGACTGTCCACACCAGTGGTGGAGAAAGTACTCTATTACCTCGGCAAGCTGCTCACAGCCCCGCCGGAGCATTCCTGCCATCACCCCCCGTGCACATTCCCGAGCCTCCTAGCTCGTTGTAGCCGGGCACTGGCCTCTTGGCCTAACATGGCCGATGGCTCAATAGGCCGCTTCATCGGACAAGCTCGGTCCTCCTGCCGCAGCTTGGACTAGGGCTGCCACCGATGGCGCCTCACCGCCCGGAGAGCAGCCATACTCCCTGAAGGTCAGGGCTATTATGGTCACGCAAGCGCCATGTAAGCGCGCGCTGATACAGTGACGGAATAGCCTCTGGGCTAGCTACGTCCGGATAGCCATGGCTCTGTGCATTCTCGGGATGAGCAAGGAGCTTACTCCGTGGCTTCACACCGATGACCGGATTCTACCACGCAGAATTACACCTAGGTGTGTAGACGGCCCTGCCGTGCCACACACCATATATGGTTAGCTCCGCTCGCCCCTGACAGTACGGATGTGCTCCGCTGGAAACACCAAGCCCGGTTCTCCAGCGAACTACGCTACAGCGCGTAAACCGACCCAGTTGGCGATACACTGTATAGCGTGCAACGACTGATCCAGGGGACCCCTGGCAGACCCGCCACGGACGCGTAAACCGACCCAATCGGTAATACGCCGTAAAGCAGGCTATAATGGCCGTGGGTATACTGTTGCAATTGTTCGACAGACTCCCAGCGTGCCCCGCCCAGTGTCTCCACTGGCGGAACTCCGCCACGGACGCGTAAACCGACCCAACCGGTGATACGCCGTATAGAGGGCTATAATGGCCGGGGATTGGCCGCACAGTTTGTGTACCGCACAGTTTGTGTACCGCACAGTTTGTGTACAACAGACCAGCATGTCCTGTCTGTGTCACTGGCAGATCGACAGACAGAACTACACCACGGTCGCGTGAACTGACCCTGTCAGCGACACGCCGTATAGTGCGTATTACACCTGAACGCAGAAGCTGCCGAACCTGGCACCAATACGCTCGTATGGTGCGGCTCTGCCACCCTGGGACGCTCAGTCCGTTGGGTTGCAGTGGAACAGCTTGCCTCTAAACGACAGGCACCTGGCCTTTTTTTTTTTTTTTTTTTTTTAATGTATATATATATACATCAATATTTGTATACATACATTTTATTCGTTAGGATGGATGCCCATAACAGACTCAATGTCCAGCAGTTTGTCTTGTGTCTCCAGCAGAGTTTCTAGTGTCTCCATCTTCCCCTGGAAGAGGTTGCACCTGAACTCTGCAGCCGCACTGAGGCGCTCCAATACGGAGACTCTGACATTTCTACTCCAAACTCTTTCCTTGTTGTGGAACGCGCCACAATGTAGAATTGCACCTAGGTGTGGACGGCACTGCCGTGCAACACACCATATATGGTGCCCCCCGCTTCGCGGGTTGGAGAGAAAACGACTGCCGGCAGGATAAGCGATTCATGCACGCAGAGGGGTCCAGACTCCCGTGCGCGCATGATCCATCCCCAAGCAAAGCATACATCTATCGTGGCCGCCCACAGCCCAGACAGACGTGGGGCGCTGGGCTGGCCATGTTTGCTATATTATTTAGCCATGTATGCTTATCTATATACCTAAACAAATAGGTCTATATTCGTAAACGTATGTAGTTGTATACCATACACTTATATGCTCAACACTCGAATATGTGTATACTCATATACTTCGTAAATTAATACACTTACTCTATCAGTATATGAGCAGAGCCAAGTGTCTCTTTATTTCACTTATTTACCGTGAAAGTATTTATATTTATATACTCATACAAAGACAGAATTGCAGCGAGTGCCGTGACTGAAAGGAGAACTCCTGACCTAGCGCCACACTGCCCTCTTGTGACCTGTGGGGCACACTTCTCTTTGCGTCAACAAGGAAGTAACCCGGGGCACGCTGCACTTTGTTTGTTTGTTACTCTTTTCACTCGGCTCCGCCGAGGGCTTTCTGGACCGCGGCGGTGATAACCGGCAGTAGATGGCCCGGAGGTCCGCCGACTGGGTCGGCCTCGCTCGGTTTCTACACCTCGGTACCGCGCCGTGGCGACGATACCGGCGATCCAACGCTCAACCGCTTCACTGGGTTGGCTTCCAAACCAGCGGCCTGCCCTGGTCCGCCGTCTGACTGAGTCAGACTCGGAACCGGGCTGCCCCGCGGCGATGGCGATGCCGGCGATCTAAGCGTTCGGCCGACAGACGGCACCCCACTTGGTCACTCGAGCAAAACAGCAGCCGTCCTGATCCGCCCTCTGACTAGTCAGATTCGGAATCAGGTTGCACGCCGCTCGCCAGGAATGTACTTTTGTTGGTGTGAAATATGACAGCGAAGCGTCCTGAGAGGAGAATCAGAATCAGAATCAGTTTTATTGTCACATCACAGGTTTACAAGGTAAAAAAGTGGGTGAAATTCTTTTTTGTACATCGTTCCCATCGCAACGTTAGTTTCCATAGAAAGAAGAGGGGGGGGGGGAGAAGAAGAGGGTGGGGGGTAAGTGGGAAGGAGATCAAAACAAGAGAGCAACAGAAGGCCAGACAAGTTATCTACATATTTACAAATTACCTGAGATAGTAAAAACTAAAAAAAAATAAACTAAGGTGCCTGAGCATAGCAGCAATGTATTGTATACTGTGCATGTTATACTTATACTGTGCATGATAGACAATGGACGTTAAGGTGCTTAGAGGAAAAGGAGCACAATAAAAAAGACCAAAAAAAGTCAGTGCGTTATACAAGGGATTAAGGTGCAAAAGGTCAGTGCGTGTCCACCTAGAGTGGACCGACCCTAGTATAATCCGCAAGTAGCTCCATGAGGGAGTGCAACAAAAAGTCATTTGTACCTGGTGTAGTCCACAGGTGTGTCCGAGGGGGGGCTAAAGTCCAAGTCATTGTCCCTGGTATAATCCACAGGTGTGTTCAGGAAGAGCCAGAAAAGTCTGCGCTGCCTGTTGTCAGGCTGCTGAACAAGGCCTATGCCTCATTCAGGCTTATGCCCCATTCAGCATTCTGACAGCAGCCGGATTGAAACTACACCAGTACCTGGTGGTGGAACTCTTGATACTGCGGTAGAGCCCCTTGCCCGGTCGCGGTCGTTGTAGGGGGTTGAACAGTCTGTGACTTGGGTGGTGCTTGTCCTTGATGATGCGCTTGGCTTTGACCACGCACCGCTTTTTGTACAGTTCCTGGAGCGCTGGGAGCTCGATTCCCATTATCCGCTCTGCCGATCGCACTATTCGTTGTAGGCTGATCTTTTCTCGGGCAGTGCAGTTCCCGTACCAGGCCGTGACACAGCCTGTTAGGATGCCTTCGACAGAACTGTTGTAGTACAGCCTGAGGATGCGACGTCCTACTCCGAGCTTCTTCAGGCGGCGGAGCCAGTACAGTCGCTGCTGAGCCTTTTTCCTCACGTGTGTGGAGTGCGTCTCCCATTTGAGGTCCTCCTCGATGTGTACTCCGAGGAACTTGAACTCGCTGACCCTTTCCACTGCAGCACCGTCGATGAGGATGGGCGCATGGTCTCTCCGCGGCCTCCTGAAGTCCACGATCAGTTCTTTGGTCTTGTCGACGTTAAGAGAGAGGTTGTTCTCCCGGCACCAGTGTGCTAGTGATTTGATCTCCTCTCTGTAGTCAGACTCGTCGTTGTTGACGATTCGGCCTATCACTGTCGTGTCCTCCGCGTACTTTATGATGGTGTTGGAGCCTCGCAAGACCTGCTCTCTACCAAAGGTAAGTGGACCACGCTGCCAAACACCCGTTCTGTACTGCTTTCGTCTTAAACTGAGCCCACAAAGCGTCTGCACTCGTGGAAATCAAAGAATCAAAGTGGCTCTGCCTGGGTGGGGCTTAAATACCCCACTGATTGCAAATCAGGGCAGGGCCACCATATGTGATGTGTCTTAAAGAGTATCCACGAGCACTGCCCCCGGGGGGGTCAGTTCCCGTAAATATTGAATAATATTTAGTGGAGAGCCAGTCTCGACCACGAAAGAGAACCATATCAAATGTTTCAATACAGAACCTGAATCTGGTCATGAATTAGATGGAAAACTTTTTACAGTTCACTAAAGCAGTTCTTCTCAAAGTGGATAGGGGGGTTAATCAAACCAAACCACTTTGGTTCTGGTTCTATGTGGAACTAGACCCCCAACCCGTCACCCCCCATGCCCCTCTCTCTCTCTCTCTCTCTCTCTCTCTCTCTCGGCAGCTATGAAAGTGTGCATTTACTGGGGTTAATTATAGCACTCATTCATTATATGAACATTATGTTTATGTTAGGTTCATGACGAGCATAAAAAGTTGTAATGTACTCATTCTATATAAACGTGTTTAGGGTTAGGAGCATAAGGTTCATAAGCAGACATAATGTGTTATGATCATAACAACAGTCAGCTGATGTTCTGGTCGGACGCAGTGTTGACAACAAAAGATCTGGACCAGACAGACAGACAGACAGACAGACAGACAGACAGACAGACAGACAGACAGACAGGCTCTCCCTAACTGACCCCAATCTTCTTATCTGGTTCGGTATAGTTAAGGGTTTAGGGTGACACCCCTGGGAGCTCGAGGTGAAGTGACAAACTCATTTGACTTGCTGTGTGTAAGCCAGTGGTTCTCAAAGTGGGGGGGTTCAAGGGGGTCCCCAGCAAAATGATTGATAACCGAATGGAACCGTAACATGTCTGTAACTCTGAGAAAAACTTTGTATCTGCACTCCCTAAAGGGCAAGGAAAAACCTTTGCCCTGCATTTTTCACACCTGCCTTTCATACCACCACCAGGAGGCCGACTTATGTAAAACAACCTTTTTTATATTACTGTTTCAGATTTTATCCAAATTTCACGCCAATCGGTACACATGATCTCCATAGTCATGTGATCAAGACAAATCTGTTTGATTTTTCATATTCCATCCTGATTGGCTAAGATTGACATCTAAAGTTTGCAGGAGTGGCCCGTTTTTAAGAAAATGCCTCAAATCATTAACGCAGCTTCCAATTGCGGTGAAACTTTGCCCGTACATTTGCACTACATTGAGGAACAAATGCCACCCTTTTGACATTGCCCTTATAGTGCCACCAGGAGCACATTTTTTGATAATACTCCTACAGATTTTGTCCAAACATCACGCAAATCGGTACACATTATCTCTATAGTCATGTGATCAAGACGGAGCTGTACGATTCTTCATATTCCATCAACATTGCTGGCCCACAATAACCTACCTGCCCTGGCGGAGACCTGTGCTCCGATGAGCACTTTTTCTAGTTCATTTGTGGGTGATTGGACTGAAAAGGTTTGTGACCAATTGTTTTTTATACTTTATTTAGACATGAGAGTGTATGTATAGCGATAAGATCCCCATTGAGAGAGGAGACATGCAGGGAGTTGGATTCAAACTCCAGGCGGCTCAGAGCAGCATATTGTCGATGCTGCGTCACGCGGCACCACTGTGCACCATGGACCTGGCACACATTGGCTGCGGTTACATGGACAGTTTTATTCGGAATGAATACGCTTCTATTCGGAATGAATTCATTCAGAATAGAAATGCTCATGTAAACACCTCAATTGGAATAGAATATTCCATTCCAGTCTGACCCGAATGCATTTTCATTCGTTAGGAGGGGTGGTATATACAGTTTGAATCGGTATATACCAATCGGACTAGACCATATAAACACTTTATTCCGAACGCTCCTGTCTGTTTGGAATACATGCATTCCTTTGCGCATGTCCGTGCTTAGTAGTGCTGTCAGAATTGTCCAAAAATGACCTATCAAATCTGTAATTCGGCGCTCGCTCCTGCGGGATAAAATGAATGATTCTATTCTATTCACCTGTTTCCTAGGCTGTGTGTTTTCCACTTCCTGTCGGATTTCATTGGATATCATTAGTCATCTGACCAGTTTCATTGGATTTCATTGGATCAAATCGACAGGAAGTGGAAAACACACAGGAAGTGGAAAGCCTAGGAAACAGGTGAATAGCGTCATTTAATAAGCCTGTAATGGTTAAGCCCAGACTTGTCCAGGAGAACGGACGCTCCGAGGATTTCTGGCCTATAGGCTACATTTATATGGATCTTTTTCTAAACTGATATTTTAGTCCTCAAAATCCCTGATTACCTGGCCACATGACAAAGATAAAAACAAATCCCTGTCCACACGTAAACGCAGAAACGCATTGATCAGCTAGCTGCAAGTTTAAATTTTAAATCAGATTTTACATTTATTTTATATATGAGATGCCAAATAGGTATACCTTTTTAATCACATGTTAAGGCCCAAAACTGCAATAGCTGCATTATTTTAATAGCATATGTGAACAAAAATAAACGAAAACAACATTATTAGGGCGCAGCTACAGCTGAGTTTTACTTCATCAATTCATTCCATGGGCAGCCGGAACGGTCGTCCCAAAACACCCCGCCCCATGCACCTTTTGAGCGGGCCATCCGCGGCCGCTCCATGGTCGCTGGATTTTGACCCGGGGCGATTGTGTTTTAGGACGACAGACCCCGAATTCAACCCGTGTGCGCTACTCGGCGCAGAAAGAGGGGTTTCGTCACAGTGAATGAGTTTCAAAGCCTTTTCATAATAATACAAGAAAAACTTGACATTCGGCATAATGATTATCCTATACTTTCTACTTTAAGTAGGCTATATTTTTATGCCAATACTTTTGTACTTTTGCCATAAATGAGCGTGCCTTGTTTCATAGGCTGTAAGTGTTGCTCTCTCTCTCTCTACATTATTATTATAAAAATAACCACGAGCGGTCCGGTGTTTATGTATTATTATTTATTATTATAGGGTGCGTTCGGAAACTGCGCACCGGAGCGCACGAGTTTGCCTATTAGTTTGTATTGGCCAGTGCACTCATTGCTGTATTTCCGAACGCACCCTACTATGATCATGTGCGAATGTGCGATGACGTCATCGTACCTACATACCGTGTACCAATACAAAAAAGAAACTGGTCTGAACTTGTAGATCTGCTACTTTCACATTAAAATGGCGATAACAAAGGAATGCAGGCTTGCACCACATTACAACGCTGCCTGGCCAGGAGTCGGTGCGTTGCTTCCCGGCCTGCCTACGACCGCCGCGGAGGCACAAGGGGCTATTGCCCCATGCCCACCAAGGGAAGCTCCATGTCAAAAGTTATATTCCGAATGAATGCTTTGGGTCATGTAAACGAGGAATACTTTTATTCAGGTCCCATGTAAACAGGTGAGTGGAACAGATTCCTCTATTCGGAATGAGTTCATTTGGAATGAGTTCATTCTGAATGAATACATGATGTCCATGTAACCGCAGCCAGTGTTTGTTTTCATTAAAAGGCGTTTCCCCTTCTTTGTTCCACTTCCTAGAAAGCAGCAGGACGTCACGTATCTGTCAGGACCTGCTGTCAGAGGTCCTTTAACTCCTAAAACACAAACACTGTTAACGTTTAACTCCTAAAACACAAACACTGGTTAACTATAGAAGTTTAACTCCTAAAACACTAACACTGTTAACTGTTAACTAACACTGTTAACATGAACCCTGGGACATCAATAAGGAGTAAATGTGTCACGGACAGGGCTGTAAAACACATCTAACTAGTTGAGAGGAAAAGGAAGGAAGGAAAGAAGGTAAAAAAGACAGCCACCTGCTGTGACTTACTTTATGTTGTCTCTTCATCCAATCACATGCCTCACATCCGGCAGGTCCCACCCCTAAGCCCTCCATTCATCCAATCACCTGCCTGGCATCAGACAGGTCCCTCCCCCTGCCCTCCAGTGAACTCTGTTTGAGCTTGACAGTATGTCCTGCATCCCCACCTACTGTCCAATATGGTGAATAGCAGGCAGATGCCAGAAAAGAGCCGCTCTAAAATAAATATGTTTATTTGTAACAAGATATCTTTATAGTACATTACATTAGAGATGCAATACATATTTAAGGAATGTTGTTTTTTTATTAAATCTTGTACTTTTCCCAAACTACATTCACATGTGCTGTACTCTGTATACTCTATACTATGTATTCTTACAATGCTTTTTAAGAAAGACATATTAGTCTGGAAAAAACAATAAGTATCAAGTCATATACCTCATAATTAACATTTGGCCAAGTCATTTTTTGACTTTTTTCTTTTTTCATATAGAAAGCTTCATAGACAGCGTTTGACAGCACTATATCATCAGTGTTGTGTAAATTAATGTTTTATTTTTAATGTGTTTGTTTCTTTACACATTATCTTTTACATTTATATGTTGGATTCATGTTAATGTGGAACACAATGGAAACAAACCTTCTGGCTTTCTTGTGTCATTTAACCACTTAAACCCTCAACACTTTGTAAACTTAATGTTTTACTCTGTACTTTGTCTGCTCTTTTTTCCCTCAACACCAAACCTCTTTGCCAAAAATAGCCGATCTACAAGCTACAAGTTGGTAGATTGCCCCCCAGAATAGGGATGCTAGGGTTCAAGTGGTTAATGTAAAAGAAACAAATATATACATTTACACAACACTGATGATAGTGCTGTCAAACAAGTCGATGTTACTATGAAATCTATGAAAACGTTGTATCTGCAACACAATTTCTATACAATATGGGGGTCCCTGCTTCATCTCTCTCTCTCAGCTAATGGGTCCTTGGCCTAACAAAACGTTGAAGACCCCTGGGTGAGGAAACAAGCTGTTGTTGTAAAGAATCCTTCTGCCATCTACTGGTGTTTTCTATAACTGCAGTGTGCACTCTCATAATGCAGACCATTCAGCCATTTAACCTTGAGTTTTAAGGCCATTATTCCATTGTCACTTGTTTTGATCCATCGCACTAAACACTCATCTTTGTAAAGCAATGACTATACTCCAACACTGGCCTATTGGGCAGACTTGGGAAAGCGCAAAGTGTGCACTATGGACATTCCCTTCATTTATGTAGGCCTAATTAAGGTACAGGTGTGCAAAAGACAGCTGGACCTACCGACCAAATTCAAGCATCTTGATCCATCATGAATAGTATTTCCAGACAGCCTGACTGGAAGAAACGTCAGAGTAGCAGCTCAAATAAGAATATAACAGGCTAATCCCTAAGGTGGCAAAATGTCTTCGGTTTTCAACCGGGCAGAGCAATTTTGGCCTCACCACCGTCCATGACACCAAATGAAAACCAAATAATTTGACTCTTGTGTATTAATAAATAAGGTGTAACAATACAAACTGATTGTAATAGTTAGAGAGAAAAATACCTGGGCACTTCAGAAGTAGCCTGGTAAAGCCCCTCCCTCATCTCATTTCCATTTGATTTCAGGAAGGAGTCTGGCATGAGAACCTGTGTGTGTTTTTGGCTGTGGGCTGGAGTTGGGCGGGAGTAATACCGTTGACTGACAACCCCTTAAGCCAATCAGCAGTGCATTTTTACCACCTCCAGACTAATGTGACGCAACAGGACTTTTGAGACGGCCATGCCCAAAATAGGTTGCCTTATTCGGATACATGCGTGTCACTGCCCGCCCCTGCCGGTTTTCTGAATTTTTATTTTTAAATAGGCTCTGTCATGGTTAATTGACCACATATATGAAGTTAAACAACTAAATTCTATCCAAACAATATCTTAAAAGTAAATTCCGTGCCTCAAAAAATACGTTTGAGAGCGTTTTAAAGTTTTAAAACAACGCACAGAAAACAATGGCTGCCGTTCCATTTTGGTCGGCTGCACTCGGATCCATTCGGGTTCACTCGAACTCGCCACCTGATTGGCCAACTTTCGCTGTCAATCATAGAACGATGAGCAAGGAGGGGCTTTACCAGGCTAAGGACGCAGATAGGTGAGTCCATTTGGTGAACGGGCAAGATACGCCCAGATAAGCCTTCAGGCCAGACTCACTCCTGAAATCAAATGGAAATTTGATTTTCCGGAGGGAGGGGCTTTACCAGGCTACTTCAGAAGAGACTATCCAAATAAAATGCTGGAGCACTCAACTGATCTATACGTATTTATTATGTTGCAGGGTGACTAGGTGCAGGGTGACTAGGGGGGCAGTCATTCCTGTTGAGCACAGAGTCTTTCTACCTTTAACTGGATGAAGCGCGTATGACTTCTCTTTGTACCTTTATGATCCTAATAGTTGTCTTGAGAGAGTTAAATGAGGTCACATTTCACATCATGTGTAAGTGTACAGAGAGTTAAATGAGGTCACATTTCACATCATGTGTAAGTGTACAGAGAGTTAAATGAGGACACGTTTCACATCATGTGTAAATGTACAGAGAGTTAAATGAGGACACATTTCACATCATGTGTAAATGTACAGAGAGTTAAATGAGGACACATTCACATCATGTCACATAACATGTTTACAGGTGTAAAGAAGTGGGTTATTTTATTTTGTGCTGCTGCATCGTTTTGGTTATTTTCAGAAAGATAAAGAAAAGAAGAGGGGGAGGGGGCAGGGGAGCTAGGAGAGAAAAAAAGTTCAATCAAACAAGGGTATCAAAATACAGTATACACATAGATTATCCATCTGGTACTGTCTGTGCAGGCAGGGGCGGAGATCTGGCTTGAGGCTGGGGGGGTCGGCGGCATGCGAAACGCGCGCAGGTGTGTGAACATTTTCGTTTTTATGGCGGATTGTGTTAGTTTCTTTGGGGTTTTTGGTTACTTTATTTCTGTTTTAGGGTTAGAGTTAGGGTTAGGTTAGGTTATATTATTTAATTCTTATTTTTGCCAGATTTTACTGATTTATTATCAAAAGATTAATTATTTTAACATTTATTTTGATTATTCTAAATGACTTGGGGGGGGGGGGGGTCCAAACTGAAGCTAGGGGCGGACAACCCCACGTACAGTATGTACATGAGGTTAGACATAAGGTGCATAAGGTACAGTATGTACATGAGGTTAGATATAAGGTGCATAAGGTACATTATAGAAGTTGGATAATGTGTGTTGGAGTATAGTCATTGCTTTACAAAGATGAGTGTTTAGTGCGATGGATCAAAACAAGTGACAATGGAATAATGGCCTTAAAACTCAAGGTTAAATGGCTGAATGGTCTGCATTATGAGAGTGCACACTGCAGTTATAGAAAACACCAGTAGATGGCAGAAGGATTCTTTACAACAACAGCTTGTTTCCTCACCCAGGGGTCTTCAACGTTTTGTTAGAAGTAGGGGCTCTAAGCAAAGCTCAGGTTCGGTCCCCCCCACGTAAAAAAAAAGTATTTTTTTATTTAATTTTATTTTTTTGTATTAATTTATTATAATTTTTGCCCTCAAAACATTAAGTCGGGAGTCTTTGCGCGATTTCACGTTGTAATGTAATTTCATGAGATTTTCTCTCAGGGCTCCACGCAAGTGCTTAGTCTGCCTAGTGCAAATATCCGCCCCTGAGTACACAAGGAGGTAAGCAGCAGTATACAGTACATGATGTGCATTAATCCTGACCATCGTCTTCCTGGAATCCTGGACCCTTAAGCTGATTGCCTCATTCTTATAAACTACAGAACAAATCCTCCTTCCTTCTCTTTCAGACTCCAGAACGTCTCTTGAAGTAAACACCTGTTTATTCTCATTTGTTTATTCTCATCTGTTAAATTCAGTTCCGTTTTGATCAGTGATGATGAAGATTACAGCCACCCTCCTCATCCTCTCATCAGTACTTCATGTCAAAGCAATAACAGAGGGTAAGTACAACACATTTATGTTATTATATAAAATATAAATGTATACCTTTATGTTATTATATACAATATACATTTATATCTACTGTTATTATAAACATGTATATTTCTACGGTTATACGGTCTGGGGACCCCCAGGGGTCCTTGGGGGGGTTCCAGAGGGTCCACAGCAAAAGAAAATCAGCATCAAAATCAGTGTCACTAGTTCAAACCTATACATTGCGACGCGTTGTGAGATTGCAGATCTGCTGTTTTCAAATATCCAATGCATATAAGTAGGTTTAAACAGGTTACACTGATTTTGCTATTTTCTGTTTTCAAAACATCTTAGGGAAAAAAAGTATTGTTTAAAATTACTTATAACTACATTTCAATTTGGGGGTAGGTACTTGACATGAAAAGGTTTGAGAACAACTGTCTAGAACAGCACTGACAGCTGGGTAGCCACTTTCCATGTCAAACAGATTGTTTGATAAGGCACTGGAAATCTACAACAGCAAAGCTTGGAAAAATATAATATATAATAATCATATTTTTAGTTGGTTGGACCCTATATATATATATATATATATATATATATATATATATATATATATATATACACACACACATATATACAGCTTCCTAATCTGAATTGATTGATTGATGTACTTTATTTAGTAAGACATGAGAATAACAGTACATGGAAGTACAAATTCACAATACAAGGTCTACTAAACTGGAAGACTCATTAAGCACTGAGCTTGTTTAAGATGAGATCCCCATGCACACAAATCATGATGACGTATAAGAGACAGACAGATATACACACTACTATACAGAATGTCATACAATCAGCTTACAGGTTACTGGTATGAAGAGTGAAAAAAATATATACAAAAGAAGAAAATGAAAAGGGGGGGGGTTAGGTTAAGACTTAGACAGGGGCCATTTTAGAATTGCAGCCTCCTCACACGGTCCTCTGTGTCCCCCCACTTTTCAGCTATCGACTTATTTTTTTATTTAAATATGTATATTTTAAAATATGTTTAAAAAAAAAAAAATCGTATTTTTTTTCTCTCTACCGGCGCTATAGCAGTAGCTCCGCAGCCTCCGCCCATGCACCCACCGTTCCCATTGTCAAGCGGCCCCAGCCAGACATGCTAATTGCCTCTAATAAACAAGTCGTGATCTCTGTGGCTGTGCTAAACATGTTCTGCAGGTTTTGGCTCTGCCGTCTTCCCTATTGAAATGAAGGGTCGCTATGCTGTGTCCCTCGACTCCCTCGTCCTGTGTGCACTAACAGTCACTCGCTGCATGCACTGAATACCAGTGGTGGGAAAAGTACTCACATTTTTTACTTAAACAAAAGTATCAATTCTGCGATGTAAAAATACTCTATTACAAGTAAAAGTAAGGTATTCAAAATGTACTTGAGTAAAAGTAGAAAAGTATTGGTATCAAAATGTATTTAAAGTACCAAAAGTAAAAGTACTCATTATGCAAAAGGGTTCACAAGTTTTCAAACGTGTAAAATGTATACAAATTCTTTGAAGATAGCAGATCTACAAGCTCACAACACGTCGCAAATCTGCTATTTTCAAATTGCCAAAGTATATATACTGTATAAGTGGTTTTGTAATAATAATCAAAATCTACAAAGTAACTATAGTAAATAAAGTAATTGTAGTGGAGTAAAAGTACAATATTTGTCTATATGTAGTGGAGTAGAAGTAAAAGTATTGAAAATTGGAAATACTCCAGTAAAGTAAGATTTGTATACATTGAAAACATTGAAATGGGACATTTTGTATAATGAGTACTTTTACTTGGTACTCTAGAGTACCAAGTAAAAGTACTCTAAAACATTTTATTCTACGTTGCATTGATACTTTTACTTAAGTAAAACATTTGAGGATGGGACACACTGTAGGATGGGTAGAGTGTTGTTAATGTTGTTTTATGGTCATTTAATGAATTAATTAAGCCAAAAAAATCGCGCGCGCTTTGCGTGCACACATGCCCGCGACGCAGTGGGTGGGGGAGGGGCGGGGGGGAAGGGGGGGGCCGAGTGGTGGTCAAGTTCAGCCCCCATGGCCACGCACAAAAGCCGGTGTCCCTGGTTACATGTGTGCGCTATTTGGAGTGACACCAAAACGGAATGTGAGAGTCATGACGTCACGATTTAACCCCTTCTGTCCTGAAGGTGTATCTTTAGGGCAGTTTTGAAAGCGAGTAGGGTTTTACACTCCTTTACTCCTTTTGGTAGGGCATTCCACATTTTTGATGAATAGCATGAGAACGAGTTCATTCCCTTAGTTGAGCCAAATCTGGGTTGAACATGATTTGTGGAGCTGCCTCTGGTGTTATGATCATGGACTTCATTAACATTTTGGAAGTATTTTGACAAATACAGGGGGATCTCAATGTTGTGGTGTATCTTGAAGACCAGGCCCATAGCAAGTTGCTGTACTATGTCCTCAACCCTAAGCCATCCAATCCTAGCAAAATGAGCAGGGGTTAGATGGGTTTTGTGATTGAGGCCAAGAAGTAGCCTTACAAGTTTGTTTTGGGATGTTTGGAGCTTTGTTTTTTAAGGCCTTGGAGGTGTTGTGATACCATGAAGTGCATGCATAATCATAATAACCTTGTATGAGGGCCCCTGCAAGAATTTTCAGAGTATTCTTATTATTCTTATTGACTAGACGATCAATCCTCCAGAAATAGCGTGTTTTTTGGTTGAAACACTCCCTCAGCGCAACTAAACCAATCACAGCAATTCGGGGGCGGGATATACGGCCAGTTCTCTCTGTCACCACTTCCCAGCCCGAGCACAGAAGCCAGAGGGAGCGAAAGACAGCTGACAGTCTATCCGCTCTGCGAAGCACATTTGCACATTTTACTTTACTGGAGTATTTACAATTTTCAGTACTTTTACTTCTACTCCACTGCATCTCAGAGGCAAATGTTGTACTTTTACTCCACTACAATTATTTGAAAACTTCATTATTTGTTTTAATTATTTATTATTACAAATAATAATAAAGATACATTAATCACTTCAGCCCTATTTAAGCTTTGGATCTACAAGCTCACAACGTGTCACGGTGCAACACATTGTGAGCTGGTAGATCTGTTATTTTCTAAAGATTTTCATTCATTTTAAGATCTTGAAATGGGACATTATAATGAGTACTTTCTACTCTACTTATAAGTAGGCCTACATGTTGATACCAATACTTTTGTACTATTACTCAAGTTAATTTAGAATTCCAGACGTTTACTTGTAACAGAGTATGTCTACATTGCAGTATTGATACTTTTACTTAAAAAAATTGAGTACTTTTTCCACCACTGATTATTGTCTCCGCCAGGCCGAAAGGCATGGCGAGAGAGTATGTTTTACCCCCTGTCCGTCCGTCCGTCCGTCCGTGTGTGTGTGTCCTGTCCGTGTGTTACCACCTAATCTCCGGCACCATTGGCCTGGTCGCTGCGAAACTGTGCACACACACTCCCTGGATGCCAATTCAGAACCTCTGTCTCAAATTTTTCACATGGGCCTGTTATAGCGCCACCTGGAGGCCGATTTGTGCAAAACCCATTTTTTATATTACTCCTACAGATTTTATCCAAACGTCATGCAAATCGGTACACAGTATCTCTGTAGTCATGTGATCAACACGGATCTGTCCGATTTCCCATATTCCATCCGCATTGGCTAAGGTTCGCTTCCAAACATTGCTGACCCACAATAACCTACCTGACCTGGCGGAGACCTGTGCTCCGAGGAGCACTTTTTCTAGTTTCTCTCTCTCTCTCTCTCTCTCTCTCTCTCTCTCTCTCTCTCTCTCTCTCTGGCACTCGTGCGCGCGCGCACACACACACACACACACACACACACACACACACACACACACACACACACACACACACACACACACACACACACACACACACACAGTGTGTCGGTTGTACGGCCCACGGAGATGTTGTTGTGACATTCCAAACTCATTTCGCCGCCCGTTCCGCGTGTTTCCTTATTCATTCAGCCCAGCTTCAAGTTAATTTTGTCGGCACTCGGCAGTGAAGAAGGGAAACACCGGAACTTTGGAAGAGACACAAGTCAACTTCTAAATGCTTGTGGCCGGGAAATGAGCTTCGCAGAGCGGATAGGCTGTCTGCTGTCTTTCACTCCCCCTTCTGCGGTCGGGCTAGGAACTGGAAGTGGTGACTGTGACAGAGAGCGAGCGAGGGGCCAGGCTATGAATGTTGAAAACTCGCTGTGATCGGTTGAAATGGCCGTATATCCCGCCCCCCAATTGCTGTGATTGGTTTAGTTGCGCCGAGGGAGTGTTCAGATCAGGAAGCAATATGAATCTTAGACCTAGTATTTTAACTCTATGCCTAGTATGGATCACTGGCGTAGTGAAACAAAAAAAGGCAGAGGCAGGAAGAGGCAGGCAGGAGAGAGAGAGAGAGAGAGAGAGAGAGAGAGAGAGAGAGAGAGAGAGAGAGAGAGAGAGAGAGAGAGAGAGAGAGAAGAAGTGAACATGCATTAATTAACAAAGTCATGATTTTTGTTCAGTAAATTATATTTGGACTGGTTACATTGGGGTTTGAACCAGGGACCTACGGACTTGAGGGTAGACAGTGTACTGACTGAGCCATTGGATAGACAGAATTAGATTCCATGTGTGGTAATCATAGAGCATGGGTTGCTTATTATATACATACAAGCTCATAACGCGTCACATTGTAGATCGGCTGTATGTGGTTACTGTAGGTGTTGTATTAATAATTACATCTGCAAAGTAACAAGTAACTAAAGCTGTCATATGCTGTAATTGTAGTAGAGTAGAAGTAACACAAATGGAAAGTAAAGTAAAAGTACCTCAACATTGTAGGCTACTGTGCCTTGTAAGCACTTGTATTGGTACTTGAGTAAATGTACATGTACACTTTTCAGCACCATTGAGGAGCCAATGACTGACAGGCTAGGTATCACCAATTGCTAGAGTGCAGAGGGACATGGGTTGATATTAATGGTATTAACTCAAAATGTATATATCACACAGCTAAGAGTTTTTGATTAAATCAGAGAGTGATGTAAAAAAAATCTGTAGTGTAAAAGTTGCACGTTCATCAAATGTCAATGTATATCGTGTCTTGTGTCTGGGTAGCTCAGTTGGAAGAGCTCTTGACTCTGAACCGCAAAGTTATGGGATCGAATCCTGGCAAAAGCAACACTGCATATGAGTAATCTGGTTCCCTGGTGTATAGAGCATTGTTACAGGTATAGACTCATTTGTTTGTTAATGTTGCAACCCTTTAAATGGCCATGGCCAATAACGTGGCATTGGGCGCTTAAAGTTAAATATTTGAAAAACTAAACATTATTTCACAGAAAAAGCCACCAGGCCACTAATGAGTTGTGAGTGAAGACAGGTGTGATTGATGATGAGTGAGAGCAGGTGAGAGGGGTGGATCCAATCCATGGGAATAGGGGGAAGGTTGCTGACTAGATGACTCTTTTCTATACCCACCCTCACTAACCTTAACCTCAGTAAAACAACGACCTAACCTCAAAAACACTATTTGTAAAACTAAGAATTCCAAATGATGATCACTTCAACACATTGTTGGGGACAGGGATCGAAACAGCGACCTATGGATTCACAGGCTGCCTCTCTTCTCATTGAGCTAGAGATATGGCCTCCCTGATGGTGTCTGTTGATATCTATAGGTTTTTCCGTCTGTTATGAACCAAGCCTCTGTTTCGCTAACTACTCTAGATCACTGGTTCACAAAACATTTACCAATAAAGTTATTTTTTTGTCTCCTCGGAATGGAAACTAGTGAAAATAGTCGATCTACAAGCTCACAACGCGTTGCTATCTGAAAAGTTGTGAGATTGTAGATCGGCTATTTTCACAAGAAAGTATGTCATACATAAAAAAAAAACCTACTCTCAAAAAAGCATTTCATGTTATTTTTAAAAAAATGCACATGTCTGAATGAACAGGGTCATGATTTGTACAATGCAATTTAAATATAACCTGCATTGAGTGGGGTTTGAACCAGGGACCTTTGGAACAAGAGGCTAACACTTTACTGACTGAGCTATTCAATCCACAGATTACTCAGTGAGAAAGGAGAATCCAACAAAACAAAACAAAAGGGGGAATGAAGTACGTCATACATTGAAAGTAACTACTCTCAAATAAGCATTTCACGTTATCTTTAACAATTGCACATGCATTCATACAGTCATGTTGTGTGCAATGCAATTATAATGAATTCTGCATGAGGTGGGATTTGAACCAGCGACTCCGTGGTTTCAAGGCAGATGATTAAGCAGTCAAGCCATTGGACCAACAGTGGTGAAAAAGGAGCTCACACAGTTTCACGCAAATTGCGCAGAAATCCTTGGTTTAAATGTTTTTCAAACTGCTCAATATGGCGTAAAATCTGAGGGCGGAGCTCACTGGTCAAAGTGATAGTTGTGTTCCTCATGAGTCAAGGCACATCTGTAAGCAAGTTTCACGGCTGTCGGCCAAACGAGGCATGACTTTTGCCTGTTTAAAGTTTGCATGTTCAAAAAATTGCTATAGCGCCCCCCTTTGACCAATTGGAGTAAGATTGGTTTCAGTGATACTTGGAATGACCCTCTACATTATTGCAAAGTTTCAAACAAATGTGAGTCTGCATGTATGTGTTAGGGGCAGATGAATAATTGTCACAAAACTGCAATATTCATTGGCTCTTAAAAGCTACATTTTTGAACTTACAAACTTCTCTTGGAGTGGGATTTTAGATATTGGTCCAAAGTTCATGTGTAAAAAGTTTCGTGCAGATTGCTCAAAAATCAGCATGAGGAGACGCATATGTGTATCGAAGTTTCATGGCTGTAGGTCAAACAGGGCATGAGTTGTACCTGTTCAAAGTTGGCATTTTCAATTGAGTGCTACAGCGCCACCCTTTGGCCAATGGTTTTGAGTTTCGGGTATTTGCCGTTTGGCATAGCCCTCTACCATATTGAAGAGTTTCGTAAAAAGTGACCACACGGTTAGGCCAGAACTGCAAAAACGGCGGAAGAAACGGTACAGTTTCAAAGAGGTTTCGAGCCTGATAGGCCTCGAACCCTCAAATATAAAAGTAGTAGTAGTAGTTTAAAACAAAATAATAAGGAAGCGCTGCCTGGGTTCAATCACGGTAGCTCGAAACAGGTGCTCTTCAGTGGAACAGGTATAGGAATGACAGCAAAGGAAACCAAAGTTCTGCTTGTGGTGACTGGTGAGGCAGACTAAGGAAAAGAATACAGAGGCACTCTGTCTTCAGGTGAAAAAAAAAAGATACATGGGTTTATTGCAGATGAGCAAGGCAACAGCTGACTGAGTTAGTAGTAGTAGTTGTGAATTAGCAAACTGGACATTTAGACTGAATGTTTCCTTTACTCTCATCTTGCGCAAAAAAGACGATTGTTTTAATGGGCGATTAATGCGATAAAAGTGTTTATCGCATTAATAAATGTTGCCAGATTGTGCGACCAGAAATAAGCAACCAGGTCTATGAAAGCAAGCCCAAAAAGAGTGACTATAGGTCACATGAGCACTCTAACCCTATACATTGGCTATTTGAAAATAGCCGATCTACAAGCTAACAACACTGAATGTCTGTATGTTACAACAGCAGCATAAAAACAAATAGATTATCTTTCTATCTGTTAATATATATATATTTAAAAAAATATTTATATATATATATATATTTTTTTTAAATTTACATAATCATAAGAAAATAAAGAGCAGCCTACACTGAATGTCTGAATGATAGAACAGCAAAAACAAATAGATGATCTATCTATCTGTAAATATATATATATATATATATATATATATATATATATATATATATATATATATATATACATATATATATATATAATCTTCTAATAATAATATTAATAATCATATGCATATAATGAATCATATATTTTTGTAATACTCATGATACAATAATAATAATCCTGAAAACCACCCTGAAGAATGTATTGTGAATGTGATACGATCGTGGATTGTGATTCTGCCAAAAAAAAAAAAGATATATTTTTTCCATATTGACCCCAAATATATAAAAGTGAACACAATCACGTTTATTAAGAGTCCATCCCAGACCTAAAATCTAGTTTTTCTTACATGATGATACACATTAGACAGATTTGTAGAATAGTAATTTGCATATAGCCTTGCTGACGTCGCTGTACCCAGTATGCTATGCGTGACTGTCTGCGTGCGTGCGTCATCTATCAATTTAGAACGCATTGGCACATGGTGGTCAGGTGTAAGGTGTTTGGTGGATGGTGTTCAATGCCTCGCTGAGAGGTTCATTTGATAAATTCATTACAAAAACGTAATGAAAAATTATGCTGCAAACTCTTCAGCGTAAATAAGAGTAGTGTAACAACACAACTAGCTGATAAGGGCATCAACGATTGGATTCATATAACTGATAAACTGAAATCACACGAAACATCCCCAGATCATATCTCAAATGCATTAAACTGGAGAGAAGCAACAACGCGACTGGAAACAAATACGGGCATAGATGCTTTGCAACAAAGGGAAATGGACAGAGAGAAAGCCCATTGGCAGGCTCTGTTAACCCGTATTGTCGCAGCCGTTCAATATCTGGCAGAATATAATTTGGCATTTAGAGGAACCAATTCTAAGCTTTATGAAGAAAGCAATGGTAACGTTTTAGGCCTCATAGAAATGCTCACCAAATTTGACCCAACCATGCAAGAACCTTCAGTTCCACATCAGACTGTCAACTCATCAACACTTCAACTAAACTCTGAAACATCTCAACACTTCAACTAAACTCTGAAACATCTCATCTCATCAACACTTCAACTAAACTCTGAAACATCTCAACTCATTATCATGACTTCAACTAAACTCTGAAACATCTCAACTCATCATCATGACTTCAACTAAACTCTGGCTCTGTGTTTCACTATGTTTCATCTGTTTACATGGAGCAGGTACATTTGATTACATTACTTATCATCAACAATTCAATCATCATTCAATCACTGTGTTGCCCATACAGATGATAGAACTGAACATTGATGTAATTAATTTTCCTTCTATTTTCCAGATGGATATATTCTATATGGCTAACCGCTGTGTGTTTAACTCCAGTGAGTTGAAGGACATACAGTAGATAGAGTCATTGAATTTCAATAATGACGAGTTCCTCAGGTGGGAAAGCAGAGCAGATCAGTATGTTGGATACACTGAGATTGGTGTGAAGAACGCAGAGCTTCTCAATAAAGATTCTAGAGCACTGGCTGGGATGAAAGCAAACCGAGTGGATTTCTGCAAACACAACGCCAAGAGCAAGTACACCACTGTTCTGGATAAGAGAGGTGAGCTGAATCTCAGAGCAGCACTCAACACTCATCACCTCATAAACTATAACATGAAATTAAAGCTCCAAGGGCGACCTAGGCCTGATGAACCTGTATGACGAAACGCTGGACTGGCTTGCTGCAACGGAGCTGAGGATCTGATGACATACGCAAGAAGAAGAAGAAAGCTCCAAGCAGCGATAAACGGGGCCGAGGCATGAAAGGCAAAAAGCAATATGCAACAATAGCACAATAAGATGTAGAAACAGTGTCACGTCCCACACAAATTCAAGTTGGCGAGAGTAATCCCTCTATATAAAAAAGGAAGCAAATTAGATCCTGGCAACAGGCCTGTTTCCATCCTTTGTTCCATCTCAAAGGTCATAGAGCGATTAAGGCAAGAACAAATCAACAGCTACCTCGACGAGCGTAAACTGATGTTTGAATTCCAATCAGGCTTCAGAACATCCCACTCCACTGACACATGCCTACTGTATTTGACCGACTACATCAAACGTGAGGTAGACTCGGGCAAATACTGCGGCATGGTCATGCTGGACCTCCAAAAGGCGTTTGACACTGTAAACCACTCAATTCTACTTGATAAGCTGAGGGCGATTGGTTTTGATTGCACATCACTAAATTGGATGATATCTTACTTGGAGGGTAGAGAACAAGTGGTTGACATCAACGGAACCATGTCCTCATCCCTCCCGGTGAGCTGCGGGGTTCCTCAAGGCAGCATTCTAGGGCCGTTACTGTTCCTTCTATACATTAACGACATGAATGCTGCCTGTAACTGCAAACTGTTCCTGTTCGCTGATGACTCGGCACTCCTGATCTCGGGTGAGGACAAGTTGCAAGTTGAAGAAGCTCTCAGCTCTGAACTCTCCAAAACCCGTACTTGGCTTACCGATAACAAACTGTCACTACACCTCGGGAAAACTGAATCCATTCTCTTTGGGACCAAACATTCCCTCAGTAAGATGAAGGTAAATGACTTCAAGGTCAAAGTCGATGACCCAATCATCTCTAGCAAAGAAGAGATGACAAGATTCTTGACAAATACCTGACAGGTGAAAGCATGGCAACAAAGGTGGTCAAAAGAGTAAACCAGAGAACCAGATTTATGGGCAGAGTTTCCTCTTTTGTCAACCCTCAGGCCCTCAGGACCCTCTCGGGGGCCGTGATTCACCCCTTTTTGACTATGCTTGCTCCTCTTGGTACTCCAACACCTCAGTGTCACTGAAGACTAAGCTTCAAACCTCCCAAAACAAACTGATTCGACTACTTCTCGGACTGGGGCCCATGACCCACCTCTCTCCCACTCATTTTGCCAGCCTAGGCTGGCTCAGGGTGGAAGACAGGGTTAAACAACAAAAAATGGGACTGGTCTTCAAAATTGTAAATGCAGATTTGCCCGAAATGCCCCCTATACCCGCATATCTGTCTAATTACCTCCAAAAAGTTAGTGACACCCACAGTCATGAAACTAGAGGGAGCGTAAACAACAATCTGGTACCACCCACCCATAAAACAAACATGGACAAATTCTCCTTCTACAGCACGGCCACCAAGGTATGGAATAGTCTAACCCCATCCCTCAAAAAATACAGTTCGCTGGGATCATTTAAAACAGCCCTAAAAACTCATCTTTCTGGAGGCCAAAAGAGGAGGTAGTACCAGTTTCCAGGTAGACAGACGACCCCCCCTTCTTTTTTTTTGCTTTTGTTTTCATGCTTTTTGCTTTTTTTGTACATAATGTTATTTTTCTCTGTATGTTTTGTTGATATTTGAACTGTTTGGTTGCTAGTATATATGTTTATGAAATGAATACCAAGGACCTCAACGGAGACAAGTCCGCAAGGACCTTTTTGGACAGACCTTTTAGACAAAAGTATTATAAGTGTAATTGTGATGTTTTACATTATTTTTGCCCAATAAAATTTTAAATCAATCAATCAATCAATAGAATAGATTGAATTTGAGACAAAGCAGCCCATGCAACTAACAAATGAGCATTCTCAACAGCTGAGGGATTGTGGCTAGCAATCCAGGGTTAAGAACCTTACTCATGGACACCTCAACCCATGGCCATAGACAGGAATCGAACCCTCAACCTTCAGACTCACAGGCTGTCACACTAGTGATTCCGCTAAAGCTGGGGAACAATAGCCTGGGTGAGGGCAAGGTTTCAGCTCAATTGGAGCCCCTCTGATGTCATAGCAACTTGCAAGCAGAGTTCACCATAAGTTCAGCTGTAGCTTTTCAGCTGTAGCCTAATCAACACACCTGTGCTTGAAAAAAAAAAGATGAGAGAAGCTGGAAGGAACGCTTGCTGGTTGGTTGCAGAAAAACAAATCAGGTGTCTCCAAATTCGTTATCTTCACCTCCATCTTTTTCCCAGCTAATTAGAATGGAGCATTTTCATTAAATGGAAATGAGGAGGTGTGATTTGAAAACAGCAGTCAATGAGAGTGTAGCTTTCCCATCTTATGGGGGAATTAGGAAATGCTGAAGCGTGATTGCAGGTTAGGTAACCAGACTATCCCTCTCCCTGCAGAGCTATCACCTCACAGCTAGAAGGTCCTGGGTTCGATTCCCGCAGGGGACGCTGTGGGCGCTGCGGGCGTGTTCTCTCCTCCGCGTCATCAGTGCCCATACCCTAGGTGGGGTTGGCGAAAGGGCCTTTCTGTGTGGAGTTTGCATGTTCTCCCCGTGTCTCCTAGGGTAGGTACCCTCACAAAAACATGCAGTAATCCTGGTCACTATACTGCCTCCCCCTGGCCAGCCGGGGCGCCTGATGGAGGGGAAGGGAACTGGTTGGAATAACGTGTTCCTTCCACGCGCTACGTCCAACCAGATTACATAGACAATTGGCACTGGGTGTAAAAAATAGGGTTACAATATCGTGGGATAAAAATGTTGTAAAAAAAAAAAAAAAAAATCTAAGCCTTGTGATATATACATTTTGAGTTAATACCATTAATATCAACCCATGTCCCTCTGCACTCTAGCAATTAGTGCACCTGGTGATACCTAGCCTGTCAGTCATTGGCTCCTCAATGGTGCTGAAAAGTGTACATGTACATTTACTCAAGTACCAATACAAGTGCTTACAAAGCACAGTACAATTTTGAGGTACTTTTACTTTACTTTCCATTTTTGTTATTTCTACTCTACTACAATTACAGCATATGACAGCTTTAGTTACTTGTTACTTTGCAGATGTAATTATTAATACAACACCTACAGTAACCACATACAGCCGATCTACAATGTGACGCGTTATGAGCTTGTATGTATATAATAAGCAACCCATGCTGTATGATAAGTTACCACACATGAAATCCTATTCTGTCTATCCAATGGCTCAGTCAGTACACTGTCTACCCGCAAGTCTGTAGGTCCCTGGTTCAAACCCCAATTTAACCAGTCCAAATATAACTTACTGAACAAAAATCATGACTTTGTTAATTAATGCATCTCTCTCTCTCACTGCCTCTCTTTCTCTCTCTGCCTCTAACTGTCTCTCTCTCTCTCTACCTGCCTCTTGCCTCTGCCTTTTCCCTCAAACCCGCTTATTGCTGCTTGCAGCTATATTATTCTTCTTGCATCTTAATGTGCATAATATCATGTACCAATCTGGGAACCCATAGTAAAAAAAAAAGGGAAAAACAGCGCCCTCTGCTGTTTTTTTCCTTCAGCCGTGGAGCTATGAATCTGTCTTGAGAGATTAATCATGTACAATATATACCTGCTGCTATGCTCATGCACCTTATGTCTAAACCTGCGCTGTAAATATGTAGGTACCCTTTTGTTTTGAATATTTCTTTCCCACTGCCCCCCCTCCCGAGCTTGCACAAAAACAAATTACACCTGTAAATCTGTGATGTGACAATAAAGATTCTGATTCTGATACTATAACACAACTACTACTACTACTACTACTACTACTACTACCACTACCACTACCACTACTACTACTACTACTACTACTACTACTACTACTACTACTACTACTACTTACTACCACTATTACTACTATGACTACTAATTACTACTACTACTACTACTACTACTACTACTACTACTACTACTACTACCACCACTACTAATTACTACTACTACTACTACTACTACTACTACTACTACTACTACTACTACTACTACTACTACTGTTCTTGTTATTCCAGTGGAGCCCAACCAAGTGGAGCCCTATGTGATACTGTCCTCAGTGATGTCCCCTGGAGGCAAACACACACACATGCTGGAGTGCAGCTCCTTTGACTTCTATCCTAAAGTGATCCTGGTGACCTGGTTGAGAGATGGAGAACCTACCACCTATGATGTGTCCTCCTCTTATGAGCTGTCTGATGGAAACTGGTACTACCAGTACCACTCTTACCTGAAGTACACACCCAGGTACACACCTATACAGTACATACCACTATACACCCAGGTCAGTACAGACTGGTACAGACTGGTAGAGACTGGTACAGACCAGTACAGACCAGTACGGACTGCTACAGACTGGTACAGACCGATACAGACCAGTACAGACCAGTAGTACAGACCAGTGCAGACCAGTACAAGGACGCACACGACGGACGGTTACTTTGCTTGGTCAGTAGACTAATAACTCTGACTAACTGACTCAATTATTCTTACACAGAGGTATTACATACCCCTACACACCCAGGTCAGTACAGACCAGTACAGACCGGTGCAGACCGGCACAGACCGGTACAGACTGGTACAGACCAGTAGTACAGACCGGTACAGACCAGTATAGACCAGTAGTACAGACCAGTGCAGACCGGTACAAAATGAGGCACACAATGGTCACCCTGCTTGTACAGTAGACTAATAACTCTGACTAACTGACTCAATCATTCTTACAATCAATCATACTGTAGATATATATACACCAGTACAGACCAGTACAGACCAGTACAGACAGTGGCGGAGCGTCCGGGGAGGCCAGGGAGGCGGCCGCCTCCAGGCCCGCGACCCAGGAGGGCCCGGTCCGTCAGATAATAAATCGGTCAAATCAGGCAAAAATAAGAATTAAACAACATAACCCTAACCTAACCCTACCCTAACCCTAAACCGAAATAAAGTGACAAAAAGCCCACCAAAAAGTGACAGAATCCGCCGAAAACCCGCAAAATTGTGCGCGTGCGTGCATGCGCAGGGGGGGCCTGATCACTGTGCTGTGCCTCCCGGCCCAGCTTTGAGTTGTTCCGCCACTGAGTACAGACCAGTATTAAAATCATCATAACTCATAATGCATGTATGTCTATTGAAGCAGGAGGTCTCTCCACTATCATAAATGTGTGTGTGTGTGTGTGTGTGTGTGTGTGTGTGTGTGTGTGTGTGTGTGTGTGTGTGTGTGTGTGTGTGTGTGTGTGTGTGTGTGTGTGTGTGTGTGTGTGTGTGTGCGTGCGTGCGTGCGTGCGTGCGTGCGTGCGTGTTACAGATCAGGAGAGAAGATCTCATGTATGGTGGAACATCCCAGCCTGACTGCGCCCCTAGTGGTGGACTGGGGTCAGTTACAGTAATCTACTGTCATCTACTGTAATTTGTACTGTAATGTGTTCACTAAACTGTTATACTCAACTGTACTCTCTCCCCCTCCCCCTCTCTCACACTCACACACACACACACACACACACACACACACACACACACACACACACACACACTCACGCTCACACTCACACACAGATGACTCCATGCCAGAGTCAGTGAAGAAAAATATGGCCATCGGAGCATCTGGTCTGGTTCTGGGTCTGGTCTTGTTCCTGTCTGGATTCATCTACTCCCAGTGGAAGAAACGAGGTGATTAGCATGTTTAATTAACATGTTTCATTAATTAATCTACTCCCAGTGGAAGAAACGAGGTGATTAGCTTGCTTAATTATCATGTTTCATTAATTAATCTACTCCCAGTGGAAGAAAGCAGGTCAGATCAACAGAGGATCACATGACATGTGGAACTGGCAATCACAGAAATGCAAAAAATCTAACAAACATGAAAACCCATTACCTAGACTGGTTTATGTAGGTTTAGAACCTTAACCGGTTTAGACCAGTTTATATGACCTAGTTAGAGGTCAAAGTGTGTTCTATGTTGTCACATTTAGGTTTAATACATCAGTGTCACATTTAGTTTTAATACATCAGTGTCACATTTAGGTTTAATACATCAGTGTCACATTTAGGTTTAATACATCAGTGTCACATTTAGGTTTAATACATCAGTGTCACATTTAGGTTTTAATACATCAGTGTCACATTTAGGTTTAATACATACGTCACATTTAGTCCTAGAGTCAAATGTTCACATTAGTTCTGATGTGACCCTGATGAACCCTACTGTTGTTGTGTTGTTGTGTTATTGTGTGTACATTTTAGCATTTTATGGAGAAATACACACAATTCATATACGATTTATTCCCCACTCTGCGACAGTGTCCCTTTAAGAGAGTCTGTCTGTCTGTCTGTCTGTCTGTCTGTCTGTCTGTCTGTCTGTCTGTTTTAACTGTCCCTCTTCTTCTTCTATCAGGTCGTATTCTGGTGCCGACAACAAATGAGAATATTTAGACTCCTCCCACATACCCAGGTTCACTTCTTTTTTCTAAACTTTGTATAAAACTACACAAAACAACATGCTTGTGTAAGAAGTGAAACAACTAGTCTAGGATACTAATAAAAACTACTGAATTAATGAACTTATTCAATTGCTTTGAACATTGTTTTTCAGAGATGTATGGTAGTTAATACAATTTCTTATAATTTAATTATCAAATAATTTAACTGTTGTATCAGATGACACTGATGACAATGTGGTCAGATGGGGGGGGGGTCCTCTTGGTAAACTGTGTAGTTTGGACCATTCATCAATCAAATCTAAACCTGTTTTACGAAGCATAATTCAATCTATGACGCAATGTGAGAGCCTGCAGGAGTTAAGATCCCATAGCCTGAGCGGATGTTCAGGTGATTCAGTTCTAGCCTGGGACCATAGATATAGAAACTTAGAAACCTCATTGGCCTCTGCAGTTCATTGGAGCGACCTGTATCGCAATACAAGGCTCTGGCGGCCGTCATAAAAGGCAAACTGCCACTCAAAGTGACTACTGCCAATCACAGCGCGTTGACTACTGGCCAATCACAGGGCGTCTAACTGACTAGTTGCTGCGCGGCTGCCTCTTACGAAAAGACCCGCCCCGACCTGCCTCTAATTGGCCTACCGAACGTCCCCTTCTGTGACTCACGCGGAAGTTTACAGCTTGCCCTGCGGAAGCGGAAGCGCGCCCGAGATACAGACGCCTCAGAGCCGGAGGAGGCGTCTACCTTTATATGTCTATGCCTGGGACCAGACGAATAAGCCAGTGCAAAAAAAAAATTGCCCTCTGCGATTTGGGTCTGGCCACGTGAGGCTAATTCAGTTCAGTGAAAAGTCAACACAATGCAGGTGCAAATCCAGCCAAACTCTGAACCAACTGGTGAATCATTTGAACAAAACATTTTAGTGAACTGTACTGAATGATTCAGTAGATTGAAAACACTGATAATACCCATCACTAGCAGGATCAAAGCCAGAACTTTGTTGTCTAAAGGAAAGTGCTCTACCAACTGAGCTACCCTTCCTACTAGGATAAACTATTGACACAGTATTGGTAAAATGTTGTTTGAATTAATTTGAATGGAGTTGTGCTAGTTTTGTAGCTACTTTGATGGTTACTCTTGCAGGGAGGGTGCAGGGAGGTATAGGTTTTTAAGTAGTTTACTAATAACTTGTTCATGATCTACTAATTATTTATAGCATAGTTTTAAATCATTAAGTCATTAACCAACTGTTAACAAACATTTAACAAGTTACTGTATGAATAACACATTAACTAATAATTTGCAAATGATCAATTCTCTATTATAAGGGAAGTTATTCTAAAGTGTTAACATTTTCACACAGTTAATACATTCTGATTCTTGTTCTTCGATGTCTTTTCACAGAACACCTGGATGTGTTTTCAGAGATGCAGACAGTCATTGCTGCCCCCTGGTGGAGAGAGGAGGACATACATGTGTGTCCAATAAGCTTTTAAATATTCATGACAGCAGCAAAGTGATGACATCCTTAACCTTTTTCACAGATGTGTCTTTTAATCCTCTGGCGTCTAGCATTTTATTTCATAATTACATTTTGGGTCATGGGTGGGATGGCTGATTTTAAACAAAATGCTAACTGGCTAGCCAAGGCTAGCAGTAATTGGGCGGTTCCAGTAAATGGGCGGTTCATCAAATTACTTTTTATAGTTTCTGTCGTCAAACAACAGAAACATAATATGTCAGTGACAACACCTGTACTGAGTTCTACACTGTATTCGATAAGGGATAATCAATGGGGAGCAGGTCATTATTGAGAAATAAACCCAGACAGGGTGATTAGACCCCAACGCGATAGCGGAAGGGTCTAATCACCCTGAAGGGGTTTATTTCTCAATATTGACCTGCTCCCCATTGATTATCCTGCTTATTACACGGCTACTTAAAGACGGAGTGCCGTGATTTTCAGTGATTTCCCCCCCCCTAAAACATAATCATCAGGTATTATGGTTATACTAGGAGAAAATTAAAAAAAAAAAAGTGTACAGAAGGTGTTAAAATTAAGTTTGTATGTGGACACTCCTCCAGTTCATTAAGTATACCTGGTTCTCACCTTAGCACCTCCTCCACCACCTTAGCACCACCCATCTGTCCTAGTCCCTCCTCCTCCTCATGCCCACACCTGTTGTGTTATGATAATGAGGGGAGGGTATAATTTTACTGTGTCATTAAAGTGCTGTTTTTCTATTGGCACGTTTGACCCTCAAGGTTTCAGCCTCCAGGAAGAAACTCAAAATAGTCAGAGAAGACATAAAACACCATAAAAACACCACCAGGGGGCTTAATGAAGTTCTATCAACCTCATGAAAAACTGAAAATGTGCAAAACCATGGCACCACCTCTTTAAAGGAGTAGTTCACCCCCAAAAATACGTATTTTCAGCGGTTATTATTCAAAAGTTACAGACCGATTAATTCAGTGATTGATCAGATAAGATCAGAATCAAGACTTCAAGAGGTGGTGCCATGTTTTTGCACTTTCTCTGTTTTTCATGTGTCTATGAGGTTGATATAACTTCATTAAGCCCCCCGGTGATGTTTTTATGGTGTTTTATGTCTTCTCTGACTATTTGGAGTTTCTTCCTGGAGGCTGAAACCTTGAGGGTCAAACGTGCCAATAGAGAAACAGCGCTTTAGTGACATCACAAAGCCCACACCCTCCCCCTCATTATCATAACACAACAGGTGTGGGCATGAGGAGGAGGAGGGACTAGGACAGGTGGGTGGTGCTAAGGTGGTGGAGGAGGTGCTAAGGTGAGAACCAGGTATACTTAATGCACTGGTGGGTGTGTCTACATAAAAACAACATTTTAACACTTACTGTACACTTTTTTTTGGTGAAAAAAATCCTTACATAATAATAATAATACCTTATGATCAGGTTTTAGGGTTGAAAAATATCATGGCACTCCATCTTTAAACCAAGCCGTGTAATAAATCAAAACATTAAATATATGATCACACACACAATCAGAGTTCTTCATAACACCTTTTCTTTACAAAATGTAGAAAAATATCATAATATAAGGCCTAAACCTGTGATATCCAGTCATTTTGGGGATAAACAAGAAGTTGAAGGATAAATGTCGGTCTGATAATGATGTACCGTACGTTCAATCCATAGACTGTATAAAAAGAATGGACAAGCGTCACGCCATTGGTTTCTACAGACCGAAAATGAAGCCGATTGTTCAGGAATTTGAAATCTGCCATCTTTAATATATGCCAAGAGCACGTCGGGAACAGGAACCGGAAAACAATCCCCAAAGGATGCTATTGGTTGGGTGGCTTGTCAATCAAGAGCGGGGGCGGGGAATGAATGCTATTGGTTGTGTAGCTTGTGAATCAAATCATCCCGCCCCCTCCTGGAGCATAGCCTACTTTATCGTCAATTGTAAAATAAATGGGACCATAATTTAGCAAATTGAAAGGAGGAGACTTTAAACTAGTGACTGGAAGCATACAGTATTTATGACAATGTTTATTAGGTAAGAAAATGAAGTCTAAAGTTCATCAAAAACCCATCCGCTTACATTGAGAGAATATTCTTTCTGACACCTGCAGGGGTAAAACAGCGAAACTACAGGCCATTCATACGTCTCTTCCGTATTGGAGTCAATGTAAATATCTCAGGCTGGCCCCTTGGTTCAATCATGTAGAGTCTAGACTTTACATTACTTAAGACCATTTTCCAAATTATATTTTTTGTAAATTATGAGGAAGAATCACCATTGAGATGGCCATAATGTTCAGGTTCCCACTATTCGTGTCAGGCCTGGGTTTCATGTGGCCTGATAATCAGCCTGAAGCTGCGTGGAGCTTCAGTCTGACATTGGCTGCAGTGTCGGCGATTACCAGGGGGAGGGGATTTGAATTTCCCTAAACCAATCACAAGAGATCCACGGATCCGCCCATCGCACAGCTTGTTTTAGCAGATATTCGCTGATTGGTTTGTCGTTAGACCCACCCCCACCTCCGACTCTCACTGGACGGTACTGGAGGGTATCCAAGATATCCTAGGCTCACATTTGAACACCAGACCAAGAGGCAGTCCACTCAGAGAGTGGGCGGGGTCTATGGTTTGGAAACAGGATAGGCTTCATGTTCACTTTCAATTAAATGTTTTACATTTCAAACTTAAATTCATCAATCTGATGAATCTTTAGAGCAAAATTAATAGGCTACATCTATGAAAAACGTATACAAAATGTCATCATAAACAACAATTCATATATCAAAAAATATTCTGCAATACAAAAACAGGACCTTGTAGATCTGCTACTTTTGGCAAAGAGATTTAGTGTACATTAAATTACATTACAGTCATTTAGCAGACGCTTTTATCCAAAGCGACTTACAATAAGTGCATTCAACATAGGTAATACTGATACTAATCACCAGAAGTCTTAAGTGCATTCTCTTCTAAAACAAGCAATTAAGAGTATACCTAGCGCTAAGGTAAAAGTGCAATATATCAGCTACCTGCTTTCTTAAACAGATGAGACTATGCCTATGTCTATGAATTGAATACCAAGGCCCTCATTGGAAACAAGTCCGCAAGGACTTTTATGAACAGACCTGTTAGACAAAGTATTTTTAAATGTAACTGTGCTGTTTTACATTTTTTGCCTAATAAAATATAAAATCAATCAAAAGACAGATAGGAAAATCAAATGAGCAAGAGCTAAAACAAATAAGTGTATCGAATAAACAAGATCCAATAAAACAAAAAACAAGAGTTCGTACAACTAGTTAACAACAAGTAGGCAAGGCGAAGAGGAAGGGTAGTGTTTCCTGAAGAGGTGGGTTTTCAGCCTGTGGCGAAAGATGGGCAGTGACTCTGCTGTCCTGACATCAGTGGGGAGTTCATACCACCACTGTGGGGTCAGAACAGAAAAAAGCTGTGACCGTGTAGATCGTCCAGAAGGACCACTGAGCGACGAGGCAACCAGTCGCCCTGTGGCGGCAGACCGAAGTGGTCGGGCAGGGGTGTAACCATCGACCATAGCCTGGAGGTAAGAAGGAGCTTTTCACTGCCCTATAGGCTAGCACCAGGGTTTTAAACTGGATGCGAGCCGCTACGGGGAGCCAGTGTAGAGAACGGAGAAGGATAGTTGTGTGGGAGAACTTGGGGTGGTTGAACACCAGACGAGCCGCAGCTTTCTGAACAAGCTCCAGAGGCCTGATGGCAGACACCGGGGCACCAGCAAGGAGGGAGTTGCAGTAGTCCAGGCGGGAGATGACAAGAGCCTGGATGACCATCTGGGCTGCCTTCTCCGTGAGGAAGGGGCGAATCCTCCTGATGTTGTAGAGGAGGAATCTGCAGGACCGTGTCACTGATGCGATGTTTGCCGAGAACGACAGTTGGTCGTCCAGGGTCACACCCAGATTCCTCGCAGTCCGAGTTGACGTCACCACAGCATTATCAATGGTGATGGCCAGGTGATGGCCGTGTAGATGGGAAATAGCCAAATGTGAATGTGACAATTTATAGATAAAATTAAATCTCAGCGGTATGATTATTGTGGTGTTTTTATCGTGATAAAAGATAATAACGATTATAATCCAATCTCTACTTCCAGACTTCAGATGATGGTGAGTCAGGTTTTTATTGGCTGCAGTTTGTTCTGCTGGTGAATCCATGCTTTTGTGTCTGTCTGTCTGTGTGTTTCTATGTGCAGGGCGTTGCTGAAAATGAGCACTTGTGCTCAGCTACTACCCTGGGTAAAAAAAAAAAAAAAAAATCCATGCTTTGACCGAGGGTTTATATGTAATCATTTACAATTTGTAATCATGAGCAGGGGTGCAGATGTCATTACAACTTTGGGGAACAACAAACAAGGGATTTTCACATCAATAATATCACCAACATAGAGCTAACGCTAGGATTTAAAACTAACTAATAATGTCCACAATGATTATACTTTGTCTGAAATTTGGTATAAGAAACAAAACACCAAAGCATGAAACAAGCTATAGTGTTGTTAAGGTGCTAAATAACCCATTATACTTTCACATTAATTCAAATCATTTGAGAAATCAAAACAAAACACTCAGATGACCACTGCACAGCAGGGGATCTGACAGGACACACTGAGTTAAATGTTATTTAGAACATTTAGGTTTGTCTGTTTATCAGTCTTATTTAATGTTGATGATTGATTAGTTAAAATAGACAAACAAGAAACTAAGTAGAACTATGGTGTTTCCCTGCACAGCAGTGTGCACAAACTATGCACAACAGCACACACACACACACACACACACACACACACACACACACACACACACACACACACACACACACACACACACACACACACACACACACACACACAGTTCATGTTCTTTTTGGAACCGGCTTTGGCTAATGAGCAGTGGTGTAAAGTAACATGTACTCAAGTACTGCACTTAAGTACATTTATGAGGTATTTTTACCTAACTGGAGTATTTCCAATTTTCTGTACTTTTGCTTCTACTCCACTACATCTCAAAGGCAAATATTGTACTTTTACTCCACTACAATTATTTGAAAACTTAGTTGCTAGTTACTTTGCAATTATCAATTATTATATTGTAAAACATACATTAACCACTTCAGCCCTATTTTATATATAGGCTATTTGAAAATTGCTGATCTACAAGCTCACAACGCGTCGCAATGCTACGTGTTGTGAGCTTGTAGATCTGCTATTTTCAAACATTTTTTGTACTTTTACTTTTGGTAAATTTTTATACCAATACCTTTGTACTTTTACTCAAGTAAAGTTTGAATTTCGGACTTTTACTTGTAATGGAGTATTTCTAAATTGCAGTATTGATTCTTTTACTTAAGTAAAATATCTGAGTACTTTTTCCACCACTGCTAATAAGCAATACATCCAGTAAATTATCAATATCTAGAAGGCTTAGAAAACTGGGCAGAGCTGCCTGTTAGTTCATAAATAATGTATTACTCACCACTGTTTGAAAGACACTTGGTGAAGTGTCCTATAAACTTCTTCAATTGATAACATGAGCCATACATTCATCTGTCCCATTGTCCCATGAGGTTTTAATCATTAGGAGAATGAGTGCTCAGGGTTGTGACAGTGATGAGAGTCCAAAATAACAGAAAGGCCGTGCAAACTTTAGTTAAGAAAACATCTTTAGATATTCCTTGTTCAGCATTTTTCTTTTTGTCTTTCCGTTTTTAAGTACCTATCCGTTCATATTACATGGCTGAACACTCATTAATTAACAGCTCTGTGGACAAGTGATTAAGTGATTAATGATCAAGACCAGCACCACCAGGCTAAAAAATAGTTTTTTCCCCGAAGCTGTGAGGATTATGAACTCTTCCTCTTGACCTTGAACTGTGACCATCGCATTAGTGATCTAGTGATGTGTGAAACACCTGTGAACTCTGCACTAAGAATTTAATCTGTGATACATTAACTGTTTTTTAATGCTGTTTTTAAATGCTGCTGCTTTTTTATGCTGTTGTTGTTATTGCACAGTTTTAGCTTTTGTTATGTTTAGGTGTATTTTATTATCTTATTTATTTACTCTGCCATAACCAGGACCTGGGTAACAAATTTAGCTCTGTAATGGAATGACAATAAAGCTCCTTGACTTGACTTGATGAAGCTATTTGGCAGTTGTTGATGATCAGGATACATAAACAAAAGTTAAACCTTCATAAAGTATTGTGTTTACTGTATGTGAGAATGGTTTAAAAATCTTCTATTAAATACATATTTTAAATTGAATCATTTATTTCAAAATACATTTTCCCTCCTTCTCCCCGGGATCTGCAGCCGTGATCATGAATGGTTTGAAGTTCAGCTGTTAGATTTTGGCTTAAACTTAGCTTGGTTTGACTATAAATAAAAGAATGAGAAACATTGTGTCACATTGTCACTTTGACATCCACAAGGTCACACCAAGGACAAATGTTTGTATACTATGTTGATGACGAAGGGATGTGGTTTCAGGACGGCAGGAAGCTCACCACAATGCCAGCATCTGCTGCACAAAGAAAAATAGTTTAAGTAAATGAACAGAAACACGCATGAATGCATGCACGCTTGTGCACGCGCGCACGCACACGCACACGCACACGCACGCACGCACACGCACACGCACACGCACACACACACACACACACACACACACACACACACACACACACACCAAATTAATATGTATTTGCCCAGAATGTCCACACGGACACCCCCTCATCTGAAATTATTTTGTGCCTGGGACCCCCATACAAGATTTGAGTTTTCTTCCAAGATTTTTTTTAAAATAGCAGATCTACAAGCTCACAACGCGTCTCAGAAACCAGCTAACTCCAACATGTGAATTTTTCAGAAAATGAAATATATATTTTTTTAAACCTTATATTTTTTGAACAAAACAATACTGCCTCATCAAAGTTGGTATTGTGACTTAATATATTGTCAGATACTTATATGTGTCATTATATTATCACCACTTTACCCAAGTCCAGCTCAATTGGAGTTGGGAGGTTTTGTCCATCATTGATAAGAACAGCTAACAATGGGTTTACAAGCTCACAATAGGCTACATCACAATGTGTGAATGCTCTGATGCTTCATGACACTGCTTATATAGGCCTACAATAATAAACAGGACTTTAAATATTACAATAACTACTATTACAAAAACTTTTTATGTTTTTTCCCCATAAATTAATGCCCTACTTTGTCATCCTACAATGACACACAAAAGTAGCAAAAATAGATGATCTACAGTTTTGGACAAATGAGATTTACACCTGACAGCAACTATAGCAACTATCGATAAATACATGAGAAATATATATGGATGAAAAACACATTATATAACATAAGTTGTGATAAATATATAACTATGGCTGGGTTCAATATGAGTTCAAATACAAATCAATTATTTTAAATGAATGCCTCGATTATTATTTCTTTGATAGTGAGAAGAGCTGATGTACAAGCTCACAACACGTTGCTTACCGACCCTTATGGGTTGAATGTCATCAAAAAACATAAAAAGGTCATACTTCTGCATACAGTATTGTAAACAGTACTAAATTAACATTAGTATTTACACTTATATTTCATTTTTTTTATTGATGTTAAAGGAAGGAGGATGTGATGATATGTGCCCACCAGTCCAGTAGGTGGCAGTATTAGTCTACCTTTTATTCAAGCGAGCGGTTTAAGTGATAGAGGGATCTAGATCATGTGACAACAAACTACTGGTTAGATGTGAATTAAGAAACCAAGTTAATTTAATGACTTATTTTTTAAAAGTACCTAGTCTGTCTGTGTATTTAGATTTTCTGTATTTTAGTTTTGTTTTTGTTTCACTGTCCAGTTGTTTGAGTGTTGAATGTTTAACCACAATGGAAACATGCCTCTGGCTTTTTGTGTCTCAGCCATATAGTGTTTTTACCTTGTGCATGTACCTTTGAAAAGTGTTTAAAGGTACGATCGATCAATCGATCAATCGATCAATCAATCAATCAATGAATCTCTCTGTCCCAGGTTGTAAAGATCAGTGTCTCTCTAGTAACAGGTGATGTTTAATAAAATAATAATCCTGATTAGCTGTTGAGTGAATGAGGAAGTGAAATTAAAGTTTGGGGAGTTTCCAGTCAGAAGCTTCAGTGGTGAGTTCGACCCAAGGGGCCAGCTTGAGATTTTTACATCGACTCCAATACGGATGAGACAGTTCATATGAATGGCCTGTAGTTTCGCTGTTTTACCCCTGCAGGTGTCAGAAATCATATTCTCTCAATGTAAGCGGATGGGTTTTTGACGAACTTTAGACTTAATTTTCTTACCTTAATAAACATTGCCATAAATACTATATGCTTCCAGTCGCTAGTTTAAAGTCTCCTTTCAATCATCATGATATGCGTTTTGCTAAATTATGGTCCCATTTATTTTAAAACACTTTGATCACATGACCAGTGTGTTTTCAAAGATGTGATGATATCAGCAGTGAGATGTAATGAGGCTTGGATTTAATGGATTAGCTGAGCATCTGTTCAGTTTACAGAGGTTCCTGGTTTGATCCCTGACTCCTCCTGGCTTCATATTGTCCTTGAGCAAGGCGTGTGTGTGTGTGTGTGTGTGTGTGTGTGTGTGTGTGTGTGTGTGTGTGTGTGTGTGTGTGTGTGTGTGTGTGTGTGTGCGTGTGTGTGTGTGTGTGTGTGTGTGTGTCATTTTCAACATGCCGTCTCTATCTTCACCAATCCTATATTAAAATCAGCTGGGAGGGAATTCAGAAAAATCGTGCACTTGGTGACAAGTTTTTGATTTTTGGCATAGTTTTAGGTATGGGCATAAGGTTTTCAAAAACCATCGGTAGCAAGTTGGGATCGCCCCCTAGTGTGTATGCATGCGCCACTCTGATGCTCTAAGATGTCACCTTTGACCTTTGACCAAGAAGATGTCTTTGAGTTGGGGGTAACATTTGACTCCTTTGTGTGAGAATGTGGAACACCTTAGCTTAAAATGATTGAAAGTATATTAAATAGCCTTAATAAACGTAATAGTACTGCACGGCCTTCAAATCCAGTCCTATATTGCACTGATCAGAGCAATGGTCACTGAGTTATGGGCATTTGAAGTGTTTAACACTGCTGTAGTGCCCTATGTGTACCATTTTGTTTTTTTGGTGCGACTATTCTCTTGCCAGACCCCTACACAGTGTGTGCCAAGTTTGGTGTGGATTGGAGCATCGGTGTGCCAGATAGATTAGATTAGATAGAATAGATATATAGAATAGATTGGAGGTAGATAGATAGAGCGTAGATAGATTAACTACAATTAGCTGACCTCTCCCCTCTCTCGTTCTTTGAAACCCCCCTTTTCTCCCAATTCTAGTCGTTAAGCAAAATTTCCCCCACACATTTCTATGTTGTCCCAGCTGTTGTACCCTACTAGCTCACCTGCTAGTGAGGAGCCCCCACCGGGAGGACATACTGTTGTATCCTACTGGCTCACTTGCTAGTGAGGAGCCCGCACCGGGAGGACATACTGTTGTACCCTACTGGCTCACCTGCCAGACCTGATATTGGTGTTATTGCTGCTACAATGTTGAACCAAATGAACCAAAACCAAATAATTTGACTCTTGTGTATCAATAAATAAGTTGTAACAATACAAACTGATTTTTATAGTTAGAGAGAAAAATACCTGGGCACTTCAGAAGAGACTATTCAAATAAAATGCTGGAGCACTCAACTAATCTACACGTATTTATTATGTTGCAGGGTGACTAGGGGGGCAGTCATTCCTGTTGAGCACGAGTCCTTCTACCTTTAACTGGATGAAGCGCGTAGGACTTCTCTTTGTGATCCTAATAGTTGTCTTGAGTTAAATGAGGTCACATTTCACATCATGTGTAAATGTACAGAGAGTTAAATGAGGTCACATTTCACATCATGTGTAAGTGTACAGAGAGTTACATGAGACACATTTCACATCATGTGTAAATGTACAGAGTTAAATGAGGACACATTTCACATCATGTGTAAATGTACAGTGACAAATACTCCAACAATAACTATATGGGAACATTATTTGTTTCATTAATTATCTTATTATTGTATTAAATCACTTTAATCTTTAAACCTCCCATCATGTCTCACCTGAAGGTGCATAAGGTATAGTATGTACCTGAGGTTAGCCATAATGCATAATCACATTTTTTTGCACTGGCAGATTCGTCTGGTCCCAGGCTACCCATGAGGGGCACACAACCCCAGGCGGGGCGGAAGGGTGGCGTGAGTCTGGTGGTTGGCCTGAGGGGTGGAGCCACTCAGATGCCCACTGACATTGGCGGGGCCACTTCGGGTGAAGGTCTGGGGGCCGACCAAGGGGTTGGAGCCGGGGCGTGCAGTGCTGGTCGTGGCACCGGCTGGAGAGGAGGCCCGGGTGGTGGCACCGGCTGGAGAGGAGGCCCGGGTGCTGGCGACGACTGGTGAGGAGGCCCGGGTGCTGGCGACGACTGGGGAGGAGGCCCGGGTGCTGGCGACGACTGGGGAGGAGGAAGAGCTGGAGGCAAAACTTGGAGGGGAGGCATGGGGTACCTGCGTAGGGTTTGGTGCCGGACAGGACTCGGCACCACTAGGGGGGGGGGGGGGGCTGGTGTTGGAGGGAAGCTGACCGGAGGCACCACTGGAGGAGAAGGCGCAGGAGTCGCCTTGAAGTGAGCTGGAAGTTGCTGGGCCGCAAGCTGGACTGGGAGGTGCTGGTTGCGTACTGGACGGGAAGGTGCTGGGCTGCGTACGGCTGGGCATGGGTACTGCTGGGCCGGGTACTGTGGTGCTGCGTATGGCTGGGCTGCGTACTGCTGGACTGGGGGCTCCTAGGGCACCTAGGGCTGAGTAGGAGGGGATTTTCTACAGTATGTACATGAGGTTAGACATATGGTGCATAAGGTACAGTAAGTACATGAGGTTAGACATAAGGTGCATAAGGTAAAGTATATACATGAGGTTAGACATAAGGTACAGTATGCACATGAGACAAAAAAGTGCATAAGGTACAGTATGTACATGAGGTTAGACAAAAAGTGCATAAGGTACAGTATAGAAGTTAGGGGCTCCAAGCAAAGCTCAGGTTCTCCCCCCCCCCCCCCCACGCGAAAAGGAATTCGGGGATGTAAATATTTTTTTCCCATTCTTTTATTTATTTATTATAATTTTTGCCCTCAAACCATTAAGTAGGGTGCCTGTGCGCGATTTCACTTTGTAATGTAATTTCATGAGATTATAAACAAAGTTTATTTAAAAAAAAAAAGAGTCTCTGGGCCTCACACAAGTGCCTAGTCTGCCTTGTGCAAATATCCGCCCCTGAGTACACAAGGAGAGATAAGGTACATAAGCAGCAGTATACAGTACATGATGTGCATTAATCCTGACCATCGTCTTCCTGGAATCCTGGATCTTTAAGCTGATTGGCTGATTCTTATAAACAAACGGAACAAATCCTCCTTTTTTCTACTTTCAGACTCCAGAACGTCTCTTGAAGTAAACACCTGTTTATTCTCATTTGTTTATTCTCATCTGTTAAATTCAGTTCCGTTTTGATCAGTGATGATGAAGATTACAGCCACCCTCCTCATCCTCTCCTCTGTACTTCATGTCAAAGCAATAACAGAGGGTAAGTACAACACATTTATGTTATTATATAAAATATAAATGTATACCTTTATGTTATTATATACAATATATATTTATATCTACTCTTATTGTTATTATATGTATATTTCTATGGTTATACGGTCTGGGGACCCGCAGGGGTCCTTGAGGGGGTTCCAGAAGGTCCACAGCTAAATTTGTTTAGCATCAAAATCAGTGTAACCAGTTGAAACCTATACATTGGCTATTTGAAAATAGCAGATCTACAAGCTCACGGCGTGTAGCATTGCGACGCGTTGTGAGCTTGTAGATCTGCTATTTTCAAATAGCCAATGCATATACGTTTAAACAGGTTATACTGATTTTGCTATTTTCTGTTTTCAAAACATCTTAGGGGATTTTTTTTTTTTTTTACAATTAATTAAAACTAAATTTTAATTTGGGGTAGGTCTACTTGACATGAAAAGGTTTGAGAACAAAACAACTGGTCTAGAACAGCTCTGACAGCTGGGTAGACAGTCTTTACAGATTGTTTGATATGGCACTGGAAATCTACATATGCAAAATTATTGACGCGTTAGCGCATGACCACATTTTTATCGCATTAATCGCCCATTTAAAAAAATTGCCTTTTTTGACACTTTGAAACATCTATAGGTCTAAATTCCATAGATATAATGCTAACTTCCACATGGCTTCCTGATCTGAACACTCCCTCAGCGCAACTAAACCAATCACAGCAATTGGGGGGTGGGATATACGGCCAGTTCAACCAATCACAGTTAGTTTCCAACGTGCATAGCCCCTCGCTCGCTCTCTGTAACCACTACCCCAGCCCGACCACACAGAAGCCAGAGGGAGCGAAAGACAGCAGACAGTCTATCCGCTCTGCAAAGCTCATTTCCCGGCCACAAGCATTTAGAAGTTGGCTTGTGTCTCTTCCAAAGTACCGGTGTTTCCTTCGCTTCACTGCCGACAAAATTAACTTGAAGCTGCATGGTCTGAATGAATAAGGCAACACGCGCAACGGCGAAATGTGTTTGGAATGTCACAACAACATCTCCGTGGGCCACGGACCGTGGCATCTACAGCCGACACACACACGTGTGTGTGTGTGTGTGTGTGTGTGTGTGTGTGTGTGTGTGTGTGTGTGTGTGTGTGTGTGTGTGTGTGTGATAATCAGTGGTGGAAAAAGTAGCCTACTCACATTTTTTACTTAAGTAAAAGTATCACTAATACTGGCCCACGGAGATGTTGTTGTGACATTCCAAACTCATTTCGCCGTTCCGCGTGTTTCCTTATCCATTCAAACCAGCTTCAAGTTCATTTTGTCGGCAGTGAAGCCAAGGAAACACTGGTACTTTGGAAGAGACACAAGCCAACTTCTAAACGCTTGTGGCCGGGAAATGAGCTTTGCAGAGCGGATAGACTGTCAGCTGTCTTTCGCTCCCTCTGGCTACTGTGCGGTCAGGCTGGGAAGTGGTATCAGAGAGCGAGCGTGGGGCTATGAACGTTAAAAACTCGCTGTGATTGGTTGAAAAGGCCGTATATCCCGCCCCCAATTGCTGTGATTGGTTTAGTTGCGCTGAGGGAGTGTTCATATCAAGGTAATAAGAAAAGAAGATAGGGTCAGCCCAGGGGCCGGGCAGACCCGAAAGAAAACAAGCCCAAAAGAAGCACTAGGCCAGGGGTCTTCAACGTTTTCAGGCCAGAGACCCCCAAACTGATGGGGAGATGGAGCAGGGACCCCCCTCCCCCTCCCCCTCCCCCCCCTCCCCCCCTACCCGAGGTAGGGGGCTACAACATATTGTATAATTATTGATAAAATTGTGTTTCATATACAAATCTACCATTGTGCATTCAATACTAAGCTATTACAAATAGTAGACAGATTAATGTATTCATGCTTTTATTTAAACATACATGTACAAGGTACAGTGAGTGGGCTGGCCGTACTGCCATTTATAAACATGCCTTATTAACAACAATTTGTCAATTGCACAATAATCATGCATGCTATTCAAAATGAACAGAATCATGATTTATTTTAAACATATATGTGGAAAATGCTTTTAAAATATTTAAAGACAAATGGACATTTAAAAAAAATGAAAATAGAAAATATATTAAAAATATTTTCTATATATATTTTTTTTAATTGTCTATTCAAGCAACAATTTCGCGAACCCCCTAGGGGTCGCAGACCCCCTGTTGAAGACCTCTGCACTAGGCCATTATGAGCACTTTAAACCTTTATACTGTATACGTTGAAAATAGCCGAACTACAAGCTCACAACGTGCCACGATGCGAAGCGCTGTGAGCTTGTAGATCTGCTATTTTCAAAAAGATCTTGAAATCAAATGTGAAATATTTGAAGATTTTTCAAACACTAACACAAATCTGGGCTCCCTGGCACAAAACATTTTCAGATGGGGTTAAGGACAAATAGCCTTTTTAAAATAATTTTAAAATTGTGAAGCAAGCCCAAATAACGAACTAAGAAAAAAGCCCCAAAAAACGCAACCCGCAACTACCAACATTTACAAGCAACTTCACCGAAAAATAAGCCCAAAGTCACTTACAATAAGAGGACATGGCAATGGCAACACTGGTTTCTTTCTATCTTACAGTATCTTGTACTTTGTGCTCTTTAGATCTTTAGATCAATAAACTTATAAAGCGTATGTGTCACCCAGCAAGGGCTCAAATATGCAATACCCCTGAGACACCACAATCAGCAGGCAAGTCGTTTAGAAAATAAGTACAACTTTATTATAAGTTAAGGAATATAAAACATTTAGTAATGTAAATACGACAAGCAACAAGTACAAAACCCACTTAATATTATGCCCACAGGAATTAGGATATTTTAGCAGCGTTGTTCCCACCCACTCTCTAAATAGCCCAAGTAATACCAATACACTTCAATAATGAAAGATGCCCACACCAAAAGATCACTGCAATAAGCCTAATAAAATAGAATAACACTTCTATTGAAATTACAACAGTAAAATCCAAACCATGCGTGTTCACCAAAGGAGGGCAGTATGAGACAGGTTAGGAAACCCCACTTAGAATAATCCCACCCCTGCGAGCTATACAGTTATAATATCATCACATTACTATAATAAAATATCCTAAAGAGCACAGCCACAATAACAGTTAATGAATCAAAATCAATATAATAACTTAATATATAACTAAACCTAAAACCCAAACTCACGGCCCCAGAGCCCAGATGCTCAATCTCAGTCCTCCTCAAATACTCGGCCCAGTCGGGCCGAGTAGCGTCACTGTCCCTTGTCCAATCGGAGCTCCGGACGAGGAGTAGCCCCGTATGTGGCGTCGGTTGCCTGGCAACAGGTCCCGGGAAGCAGCGGGTGTCCCGTGGCTATTCAGAGCCGCGTTGAAGTCCGTAGATGGAAACTGAGGAGGAAACAAAAGGCTCTGTAAGCGATTGTGGCAGAAATCACCGCAGAGTCTCACTCACACAATGATAGAGCTCGGAAGGACCGTCCCTTTTAGGCTGGGTTGGCTGGCATGTAACAGTAATCAATCTGCGTTGTTGCGGCGGTCATCAGTGGGGCGGCGGGGGCGATCAGCGCTGTTCTGCGGCGTCCAGGCGTGGAAACTGGGGAGGAGGATAAGGCTCGTCAGGTTTGCAATATAGCACCACACTCACACAAAGCTGGATCTCGTGGATAACGTCCCTTTTCAAGCAGGGTTAACTGGCATATCAACAGGAGATCAGTGTCGTTGGGCGAGCAGCGTTGTCGTGGTGGCAAGCGGCGTGGTGTCGGCGTCTGGTGCAGTCAGCGGTGTGCGTCTCTCTGACTCGCGCTGCCGAATGATGCCTCCTTTATACTGCTGCCATCCAATAACGGCGCGTCAGGTATCACTGCCGCCTGTTTCAACGCCCTCTCATTATACCTGCTGAAGTGTTATGGAGACAATGAATACGACTGTTTACAGACTGGACTGAACTTTACTGTAAGTAGTAGTGTGGTCATACATAGTGGTATATCAACAGGTGCAACCAACATAACATTCCGGGCGCACACAGGTGCCCCCAATATAAGGTTCCTATTGCATATCACTACATCCCCCCTGTTTAGCTGTAGCAACAAAGTATAACATTCCTTAGCAGAACAATATATGCAGAACATCATTCTACAAAGTTAGTGCAAATAAAATTTATTTAAACACAATATCCTCTTTTTTTTTTTTTTTTTTTTTTTTTTTACATTCAACCTTCAAAACAATAATGGAAACTCAACTCAACAGAGTCCCCAGGGCAACTTAGGCCTTTGCTTCTGGTGTCATTCTGACTCTACACATAGTCCTTATAGTGAGCTGGTTTGTTTATAGCCCTTCCACATCTTGTGTGTCTTGGTCCTGGGCTATTGGGCACCTGCGTGTCACAGGATGGCATTGTAGGTGTCTCCGGCGGGTCACGGTGACCCTCGTGAGTGCTATCTTGAAGCTGTGGCTCAGCAAAGTGGGTTTGTTTTCTCTGCATCTGTGGGTTGTATAGCTCACGCAGGTGGCTCCTGCATCGTCTGACCTGGTTGCCATTTGGTGTTTGCACAACATAGCTCCTTGGCTCATTGCACTTTTGTACAACGATAGCTGGACGCCATGTTCCACTGTCTTTGTTCATCACAGTCACATGCTGTCCGGGGCGGAGTGTGGGTAGTTCTCTGCGGCAACTGCGGTCGTGATGCTCTTTCATGTCCGCTGTTCTCTGTTCCAGGTGAAGCCTATGTTCCTCCTTGCCTGGGTCTGCTCGACTTGGCAGCAGGGTGGTGACGGGCCTCCCAAACATCAACTCTGCAGGTGATGGCAGTTTACTGTCGATGGGTGTGGCTCTGACTTGTAGTAACGCCATCTGTAGATCGCCTCCTTTTTCCAGGGTTTTTATCACAATCGACTTGATGTGTCTTACATGCCTTTCAATTAACCCGTTGCTCTTTGGGTAGTGGGGCGAGCTTGTGACGTGTCTGATACCCCAGTCTGTTATGAATGTCTTGAATGCCTGCCCTGTGTATTGTGGCCCATTGTCTGTTAGGATTGCATCCACTCGTCCGAATAGTGACATGTACATCCGTATCTTTTGTGCGACTGCATGGCTAGACACAGGCAAGGGCATTTCATCCAAAAGTGGGTATTTGGAGTACCGGTCCACAGTCAGAAGGAACTGGCGTCCCTTAACCTCAAATAAATCAGACGCTATAGACTGCCATGGTTTCGAGGGTACGTTGTGTGGGTGGAGAGGTAATTTCGGGTTTGCGTCTTGATGTTCCACGCACACTCTGCAGGATCTGCACACTCCTTCAATGTCATCATTCATTTTGAGCCAGTAGACACTTTCCCTGGCAAGACGACGTGTCTTCTCAATGTCCTGGTGGCCCACATGTAGTTGTGCCAATATGTCGACAGTCATGGAGTCAGGGATGAGCACCTGTCTGCCTTTGAATATGACTCCATCGCGAGCTCATCTCTGAAGGACCAATAAGCACGCAGGTCTTTTGGCATGTCTTTGATATTCTCTGGCCATCCCTGGTGGATCACTTCCTTGAGTGCATTGAGTTTGAGATCCTTGACAGTTTCAGTACGGGATGTGTATGTTTCTCAGGGGAGAAGTTTATTATTGCAACGGTGTGTTGCATTGGGTCCTCAATCTCTGTATCGACTCCATCGATGCGCTCATCTAGCTCAATGTCGCCATGATTTTCTGGGTTTGGCAGCCGGCTGAGGGTGTCTGCCAGGACCATTTGGGGACCTGGCCGGTACGTGACTTCATAGTTGTTCCCTTGTGTCTTTATCAGCATGCGCTGGAGTCGTGGTGGTGCAGCATGCAGTGGTTTTGCACATATGGTGACGAGGGGTTTGTGGTCTGTAACCACGAGAAATGACTTCCCATACAGGTATGTGTGGTATCGCTGCATCCCATACACAATGGCTAGCATCTCTCGCTCTATGTTGCTGTATCTTGACTGACAGTCAGTCAATGTTTTTGAGCCAAAAGCAATGGGTCTGTTGTTCTGCACCAAAGCTATGCCCAATCCTTTCTGTGATGCATCTACTTCAAGGGTTAAAGGTGTGTGTGGGTCGTAGTATTTCAGAAAGGCATGCTCAGTGACTGTTGACTTGAGGTCCTCGAAGCATTTCTGGTGGTCAGTGTCCCATATCCATGGCGCTTCATTTTTTAGCAACCCTCTCAAGGTGTGAGCCTTGTCCGCAAACTTTGGTATTTAGGGGGACAGGTAGGTTAGCATTCCCATGAATCTGTGCAGATCCTCTTTGTTTTGGGGTGTTGCCATTTTTTGTATGTCCCTGATCTTGGCTGGGTCTGGCCTGATGCCATTGCCTGTGTACAGGTTGCCAAAGAATGAAATGCTGCCTTGTTTTATTGTGCATTTTTCGCTGTTGAAGACAATGCCTGCCTCGGCCGCTCGTTCCATCAGGTTGATCAGGTTCCTGTCATGCTCTTCCTCGTTTTCTCCATAGACTGCTATGTCATCAGCTATGCTGACAACACCTCGTAGCTCCTCAAGGATCTGGTCCATCTTGGCCTGGAAGAGGTCTTGAGAAACACTCAGACCGAATGGCAAGCGCTTCCAGCAGTACCTGCCGAATGGAGTTCGGAATGTTGTTAGGGGTTGTGAGTCTTCATCAAGGTGTATAGACCAGTACCCTGCCTTTGCGTCAAGCTTGCTGAATATCTTTGCATTTGCAAACTCTGGGTTCAGTTCTTCCACAGTTGGAATTTTGTGTGGGCATCTCCTAAGGCTGGCATTCCGTTTTTGAGGATCCAGGCATATTCTAAGGGACCCGTCCTTTTTGGTGCTGTACGTCAGACTGGAGCACCAGTCTGTGTGCTCTTCCACCTTTCGTATCACATCTTGCTCCGCCATTTTATTCAGCTCTGCTTGTAGCTTGTCTTTTATGTGGATACTGCATTTTCGTGGCGGGTCAATGAATGGTTCAGAATCCTCTTTCAGAAAGAGCTTGGCGGTTCCACTGAAATTGCCTATTTTGTCAAACTGGTCTTGATAAGCTTTCTTTAGCTCTGCGCTGGTTGATATCCTCTTCAGTGGTTTTGTCCCTTTTTCCCGGGCATTTCCCTGGCTGTTGTTGGCCCTCTCGTTTACTGTATCAACATTGACAGTTACCAGGTTTAGCAGTTCACTTGTTGGCAGTCCGACTACAGCTGGGCCTGGTACATCCACAACGTAGAATTTGGCGTTGACCCATCTGGACTCCTTGTACTGGCATTGGATGTCAATGGTACCCAGGCAGGGAATCTGATGACCACTGTATGCTGATAGCCTCCTGTAGTTTTTTTTCAGCTTTTTCTGAGCACACGCATCCTTGCCATACAGTACATCGGTTTGAAGGTGCGTAGTGGGAGAGTGTTGCCAGACGCCCCTGTGTCTATTTTCAGACGTAGTGTGTGTCCATGGCCTGTTAGGTCAGGTGGTCTCACCTTCAGTGTTGTGTATGCCTCTTCTCTGGGTGGCTTGCTTTCTATGCTGTGCATGCATTTTTCACTGATGGTGATCGAGTAGAACTGTGTTTGGTAATCACATTCTTCGTCAACCTCTTTGCTGTCTATGGCATTGATGTGGGACTCCGCTGTCCGTGGTAACCTCTGGAGGCCTGTTGTCTGTCCCGTCTGTGTTTAGACTAGGCAGGATTTCAGAAAATGTGCTTATTTAAAGTGCTGAAGGCAAATCGTGTTAATTTATGACACACATGTTTTTTAGGGGTATTAAGGTGTGCTGAATCCAAATCTGCTGTGTGTCAAGCTCAAAAATGTCCGCTAAGCCCTCAAAATTGACCATTTAAAGATGGCGGCCGCCACTATGCTGTAATATATTACAAAGCATCTTTTTGACTAAACAAGGTAGAAACTTGATTTTTTTTTTTAATTAAGGTTTTCATATATGGGGAATCCAATTAAATATTTTGATTTGAAATCAAGTGTGAGGAAACTGCTTAAAACTCATATATATTGTGAAAATTGTCATTTATTGGTGAATATTGTTACAACCAACTTTATCCGCTCCAAAGAGAAACGACTGTTCACGATATAATTGTATACACACACACACACACACACACACACACACACACACACACACACACACACACACACACACACACACCCCCACACACACACACACACACAGGTTTGGTGGTGTGATGGCAGCTGACTGCAGCACAGAAAGCACATGCTGCTGGCCTTCATCGTATCTAGGACATCTCACAAACCTATGCCATCCTGGACATTTTACAACCAACAGGCAAGCACAGTTAACCCTGAGAAAACTACAGTTGGGTACCTACCTATCATACAGGCTCCTGCATCTGAACTCGATACACTGAACACAGTCGTAAAGCGAGTGATCCATGTTGCCAAAGCAATGGAACAGCAGCATGTTGTTCTGACTGTGGATGAGGCACTGTATCCAAAATTGATGGAGCTGAAGTGGTCAGTAGAGGAATACAAGGAGGTGCTTATACCTTGCCTTAGAGGCCTTCATATTGCAATGAACTTTCTTATAATAGGACGACCCATGGCTGATTCTGGCCTGAGTGAGCTATGGGTAGGGTGTGATCTCTTGGGAGCTAATGCTGCACAACATGTCATGGCAGGAAAGGGGTATACACGTGCCATTAGGGTGCACAAAATTACTCTACAGGCTCTCTGGCAAGTATTACTCCCACGGCTCTATACTTATCTGGATGAGATTGATGTTACACTGAGAGCCGAACTGTCAGATGTCTGTACATCCATAGATGCCGACCACATTGCACAGATGATCGACAAACTGAATAGCAACAGATTTCAGCAGCCCTTGAAAGATTTTGTTGCAGCTCTTGTAGTTGATGACCCAAATGCTGAGTTCTGGTGGAACTATATGACTATGGTCAGCATCCTACTCTGCTTCACAAGAGCACAACGTGATGGATTATGTGATCTCCACCTATATGCATTCAAACGTATGCTGCCATTCTTCTTCAGGTATGATCATGTTAACTATGCCAGATGGGGTACTGTATACCTGGCTGAGATGTCAGTTCTTCCACCAGAGGTCCTCCTTGAGTTCCAGGAAGGCAACTTTGTGGTAAAACGCACTGATCGACACTTCAATCAGGTATCAGCGGACCAAAGTACAGAATGGCTAAATGCTACAGGAAAGAAGAGTGGAGGCTTAGTAGGTATTACCAGAATAGCGTATGCACTGAGTAGATGGACATTGTCATAAAATCTGAGGACAGACATAGTTTCTCAGACAACAGCTTTGCTAGGAATGACATCAGGCAATGAAGATGATGAGTACACACACAATAAAGTGCACACAAAAAAAGAATGGAGAAAGACGACTCTGATGAAGCCAGAATAGTTGTGTCATTGAAACAGCATGGTGTGTTTCAAGATGGTGGAGACACATTGAAAAACATGATCAACAAGGATGTAGTCACATCTGAGATTCAGGAATATCTGCTTAATGCAGAAGAACTTGGACAAGCACAAATGAAAGTCTTTGTCGAGAAACGTCTATGTGAGCCTCCAGATAGTGACCAGCACCTGGCTCTGAAATCACCTATTCGAAAGAATAAGGCCAAGACATTTGCCTCTTTATATGAAGTTGAGCAACTTTCAAAGGGCAAGCAAAACACTATCAAAGTGGATAGGAACATTCTACAAAGGCTCATTACAGCTTACAGAGCAGGGCGCCAGGTACACCTTGAAAACATCCTTACACATGAACTCATGACCATCCCACTATCTTTGGCGACAACTAATGGTAGTCTACATTCCACAAACAAATCTGTGCTAGTAAACATACTGACAGAACAAGTCCAAACCCCTGCAAAAGTTACACTTGATGATTCCAGCTGCCTGCTCATTGATGGCCAAGCACTCGTGATCATGGCACTAGGAAAGCAACCTGGCATTAGAACATTTGGTGAATATGCCAACATGTTTTCTGGAGCTGTTTTTAAAATGGGAGAAAACTGCCAGAGGATTGATGTAGTCTTTGACAGGTATCAAGAGCTAACGATCAAAGCAGGCACAAGGATTAAACGCAAGCAGCGCCACCGACCAATACGTCGTAAAATAGAGAACGAGTCCGTTCCTCTTCCACCAGACTGGTCTAGCTTCATGGCACTTGAGGAAAATAAAGCAGACCTTGCTCTATTGCTTTCAAACCATCTGATTAAACACAGCCCAAATAATCTAACCATCATTGTATCAGGGGGGTTTGCCGAAGTGACCACTGTCAAGTCATCGGATCCAGATCTTGAAGTCTCTTCTCTAAGTGCTGACCACGAGGAAGCTGACACACGACTGATTTTGCATTGCATCCATGCTCAAATGGAAACACTAGTTGTGTCAGCACGAGATACAGATGTGCTTCTTCTACTTCTAGCACACTATGACAGAATGCAATGTAAGCATCTCTACATGAAAGCTGGGACATCAAAGGCTCCGAAGTATCTTCCAGTACATGAAATTCGCATGTTGCTTTCTGCTGATCAAGTTGACAAACTACTTGCCTTCCATGCTGTTACTGGCTGTGACAGCGTGTCTCAGTTCAGTGGCCACAGTAAGAAAACAGCCTGGCAGGTGTTCCAGCAACATCACACAGATCTCATTGGGCTTGGAAAAGGCCCTCTCACAGTAGACATAGCGAGGTCAACAGAGAAATTCATCTGTAAGATATACGGTGTGCCTGAAGCTGATACATGCAATGAAGCAAGAGTCAAGTTGTTTTGTATAGGTCGTGCACAAGAGACTCTGCCACCAACCTCAGATGCAGCAAAGTTTCACATCATGCGTTCCCACTATCAAGCTCTTGTCTGGAACCAAGCTCACTTGCCACATCCTGATCTTCCTCCAATGACCGAAATGGGATGGATGCACCTGAATGGTCAGTTGGTGCCACGGCTGCTTTCTCTGCCACCTATGCCAAAAGCATGCAGGGAGATCACGTCATGCAGTTGCACAAAGGGATGTCTCAGCCAACGCTGTGGCTGCAGGAGAATACGTATGGAGTGCATTGAAGCGTGTAATTGCAAGAAACTTGGCAACACCTGCCAGAACACTGAGGATGACTGGGACTCCATGTGTCTGCTGCCTGCAAATACAAGTCAGAAACACAAATTAAGGCAATTATACATCTTAAAGCAATTATTCATTAACAACCCAAAATAAAAGGGAAAGAAAAAAACATTATTCATTACCAAAGAGGCCAATTTTCACAATATAAATTATATAAAAGTGGTTCCTTCACAATTGATCTTATATCAGAATATTTCATTGTATTCCCCATATATGTAAACATAAGGAAAGCACATTTCAGTCTATTTTCTACCTTGTTTAATCAAACATATAGTGTTTTATTATGTTTCAGCATAGTGGTGGCCGCCATCTTTAAATGGTCCATTTTGAGGGCTTAGCGGCCATTTTTGAGCTTGACACACAGCAGATTTGGATTCAGCACACCTTAATACCCCTAAAAAACATGTGTGTCATAAATTAACACGATTTGCCTTCGGGGTTAAGATTTTTGGAAAACTGACCTAGTCTAGTTGTTGTGGGGGAGATTTGCTCCTTTGGCCTCGATCGAAGCGTTGCGGTCTCTGCTGCTTGCTTTTCCTGCAGCACTTCGCCCAGTGGCCCCTGATACCACAGGCAGAGCATTCATCATTGTATGCAGGACATTGACGGGGTTTATGGCTCCTGCCACAGTTTTGGCATGTTCGCTCTCTGTCCACGGCATGGATCTTCTCACTATGTGACATACTGTACCAAGTTGTTGTAGCTGTTCATTGCCTGCTGATAGGGCTTCATATTTCCGCCCCTCTGTTAGTACACCCGCTAGAGAATGGCCTTTGGGTTTACTGTACAGGTCATTTCTCAGAGCATCATGGGGTGTGCTGGCAATGATAAGCTCAATTAGGCGTTCATTAAGCTCTCCATCATCAAACTGGCATTTTTGAGCTAATGTTCTGGCTCTGGTCACAAAATCATCAATGCTCTCATCAGGTTTTTGTCTGTATTGCATTAGGTGGAGCCTATGTATTCTAAAATTCACATTCATTTTTAACTGACCTTCGTAGAATTCCCATAGTTTGTCAGGCTTTTTCTTGTCAGCATCATTGAGTCCACTAGCATTCAGCCGTTTCAGTCCTTCATCTCCAATGACACGGCATATTTTCCTTGCCTGTTTGGCTTCATCAGTTATTTCCTCATCTTCTAGGTAAAGAGATATCTTTTGTTTAAATAGTGAAATTGCCTCACTTAGATCTGGGTCGGACCAGTTCATCGTTGGCAAGTGTGACGCCATGATTCCTGTTTGTGTTGTTTATTTTCCAACGTGTGACGTAGCTGCTGCTGTCCGTTAGCTTAGCCACCGTTAGCACCGGCAGTTTTCACCTGCGTGCAGATGACGACAGAATTATCCTCAGACAATCTTCACCTCCCGTCCTGCTTCGTAGGCAATCACTTCCATTACCGCTGCCACCATGAAGTGTTATGGAGACAATGAATACGACTGTTTACAAACTGGACAGCACTTTACTGTAAGTAGTAGTGTACACATACTGGTATATCAACAGGTGCAACCAACATAACATTCCGGGCGGACGGGTGCCCCCAATGTAAGGTTCCTATTGCATATCACTACACCTGCAGCGGGGAAGGGGAAACATAGAACCAACACAGGCACTCGCCAGTATAACACCCTTCCCTCCATCATATCTCAGTCCATACTGTACATTGTCCGTTTATATCTATTCATTGTCAAGTTCATGTCCACAGGTGACACGTACACATTGAAAAGCAACACAGCAGAAAACAATGTGTGATATGTCTTCTTTTATTTTCCAGAAGCAATTACTTTACAAAGGTCTCAGTCATTCAGAAATATATTTTGTTCATGAGCTGGTCCACCGGGCTGTCATTAACTCCAATGCATTCCACCGAACTCAAGGCTGCAGTCTGGCTCCATGGTGCGACGAATCTGCCGGCTGGAATTGCATGATAGCGAAAATGACTTAGATGACCTTCTTTCCATATACATTGGTTCAGATCAGGAAGCCATGTGGAATTTAGACCTATATGGATGTTTCAAAGTGTAAAAAAAGGCAATTTTTTAAAATGGGCGATTTGCGAGAGAAATAAGCAACCAGGTGCCAGGTGTATGAAAACAAGCCCAAAAAGAGTGACTGTAGTTCACATGAGCACTCTAACCCATATACATTGGCTATTTGAAAATAGCCGATCTAAAAGCTCACAACACTGAATGTCTGAATGATACAACATCAGCATAAAAACCAATAGATTATCTATCTATTTGTAAATAGATAGATAGACCTTACTCGTTGAAAGAAAGCTGTCTCAATGGTTCTGTGCTAAACAATGCAGCCTAGTCCTAGAGCACTGGCTGGGATGAGAACAAACGGAGTGGCATTCTGCAAACACAATGCTGAGAGCAAGTAAGCCACTGTTCTGGATAAGAGAGGTGAGCTGATCTCAGAGCAGCATCACCTCATAAACTATAACATGAAATAATAATAAATAATTATTATTCAGAGATGATTCATGGTGTTAATATTGATCTTATAATGATTATAAAACATTCCTTCAGGTGCTGAGAAACATTTCCTCTCGAACATTTAAGCCTGTTTTATGCCTCATTGTATGACCTGTCATGTGGTGGAAATAGATCTGCAAGCTCACAACACGTCACATTACGGCAGTGTTGTTGGGCGAGTATAAGTTAAGCATATAGGCCCAGGCTTCATGTCCAAAATACTGTACTTAATATAGTTAAATGAATTACATTACAGGAGTTTGTTTTATACTATTTTAATTATATTTAATTGTAATGCTACTATTTTCTTTAAATTATATACATTTTATTATGTAATTATTTAATCATTCAATGTCATGTTTAAATTACATTATATCATTGTTTTCTACACTGTAGAAAATGGTAGAATAATGCAGAAGCTCCACTATTCAGAGAAACCTTGGTCTCTGGTGCCATCTGATGGCCAACACTGACATAACAATTTGCTGATATACAATCATTATAATATTAACATTTACTTATTACTGGTATATAATAATAATAATAATAATAATAATAATAATAATAATAATAATAATAATAAGGCCATTTACATATTACTGGTAGTAGGCTACTATCACTGTTAACTTCCATTACTTCTACTATAAAACAACAACTACTACTACTGCTGCTGCTGCTGCTGCTGCTGCTGCTGCTGCTGCTGCTAGAATGTGCTCATATATTCTTCTTGCATCTTAATGTGTATATCATGTACCAATCTGGGAACCCA
>NC_137608.1:575442-590442 GCF_963280865.1 Gymnoscopelus braueri
GAACACCTGGATGTGTTTTCAGAGATGCAGACAGTCATTGCTGCCCCCTGGTGGAGAGAGGAGGACATACACGTGTGTGCAATAAGCTTTTAAATATTCATAACAGCAGCACAGTGATGACATCCTTAACCTTTTTCACAGATGTGTCTTTAAATCCTCTGGCGTCTGGCATTTTATTTCATAATTACATTTTGGGTCATGGGTGGGATGGCTGATTTTAAACAAAATGCTAACTGGCTAGTAGCCAGGGCTAGCAATACTTAGTTTGGGCGGTTCATCAAATTACTTTTTATAGTTTCTGTCGTCAGACAACAGAAACATAATATGTCTGAGTTCTACACTGTATTCGATAAGGGATAATCAATGGGGAGCAGGTCATTATTGAGAAATAAACCCAGACAGGGTGATTAGACCCCAACACGATAGCGGAAGGGTCTAATCACCCTGAAGGGGTTTATTTCTCAATAATTACCTGCTCCCTATTGATTATCCTTCTTATTACACGCTACTTAAAGGAGTAGTTCACCCAAAAAAAAATATATTTTCAGTGGTTATTATTCAAAAGTTACTGACCGATTAATTCAGTGATTTGTCAGATCAGATCAGAATCAAGACTTCAACCAAGCCGTGTAATAAATGAAAACATTAAATATATGATCACACATGAGGTGATGGGTGGACCTAGACCCTCTAGGGTGGTCTGATGTGATGGGAGGACCTGGACCCAGGGTGGTCTGAGGGTAACCGGAAGAGGGGACACCTAAACATTGTGGGCACCTCAATGTTAAATTGGCCTTTTCTTTACAAAATGTAAAAAACTGTAATAATTTAAGGCCTAATATTTCTACAATTTGCTCAAATTGCTACAAAACCTGTGATATCCAGTCATTTTGGGGATAAACAAGTAACCTACGTTCAATCATGTAGACTTTACATTACTTAAGACATTTTCCAAATTATATTTTTTGTAAATTATGGGGAAGAATTATCATTGAGATGGCCATAATGTTTAGGTTCCCACTATTCGTGTCAGGTCTGGGCTTCATGTTCACTTTCAATTAAATGTTTTACATTTTAAACTTAAATTAATCAATCTGATGAATTTTGAGAGCAAAATTAATAGGCTACATCTATGAAAAACGTATACAAAATGTCATCATATATACATGCAATACAAAAACATGACCTTGTAGATCTGCTACTTTTGGCAAAGAGATTTAGGGCGGCTTCAGACTGGTTCCGTTTGAATCAAACCGTTCCCGAGTACGCTTGGCTGGCCAGCATTCACACTGGCCAAGACTCGAGACCATTTCATTTAACAGTAATGGTAAATATGTGCCTCATGGGGGCGCTGTGGACTATGGGGCTTTTGGTGAGAGAATGTCATTCACAGAAGAAAAGTCACTCTAGAGTGAATAATAAAGTTTGACTGTGTTCCTGACGTTGTCTTGAGTTATAATAACAACAGATCAACAATACACAACCAAAGCAGTGTGTGCACTGGTCTTTGAAACCTCGAAATGTAACGTCGTCTGTTAATATGATATTGGCGTCACGGACGCATCCTTGGTATTTTAGCAGTAGACGTCACGGACTAATCCTTGGTGTATTTATCCTTATAAATACGTTCGCCACACATGTGTTTTTTGTTTATTATTTTTCACGGCTCGCGCTACTCAAACGCTAGCGGGATTATTATTTCTTGTCAACATTCAAGTAGAACTATGAGAAGGTATAACCCAGCTAAAATAATGCGTCATTATAAAAAATATATAAATGATATATGATTAGCAGTCCACTTCCTTCTCTTGGTACGGATGGATTCACACTGCCGCGTTCCGTTCCCGACTCCGCAGCAATCGGACCCGAGACTACCTCCCAAGGTGGTTTCGGGTACGGTACGGTGATGCGTTACGGGGAACGGTTCGCTACGTTCACACTACCACAACATCTGCCATGTGGTCCGGGGTGCGCACCCGGGACCATAGTGTGAAGCCGCTCTTAGTGTAGATGGGAAAAAGCCAAATGTGATAGACAATTTCAAGATATATTAAAATCTCAGCGGTATGATTATTGTGGTGTTTATCACAATAAAAGATAATAACGATTATAATCCCATCTCTACTTCCACACTTAAGATGATGGTGAGTCAGGTTTTTATTGGCTGCAGTTTGTTCTGCTGGTGAATCCATGCTTTGACCGAGTGCAGCCATCTGCAGTCCTGCTCTGTTTACATGAGAAGTGAACAAATATGTTTGGGTCATTATGAAACAAATTGGACAATGGTGGGAAACACTGATGACATGCAATCATTTATATTAAGTAATAATTTACCTGTAATCATTCATATGTAATCATTTACAATATGTATCATGAGCAGGGGTGCAGATCTCATTACAACTTTGGGGAACCACAAACTTATAATGTCCACAATGATTACACTTTGTCTGACATTTGGTATAAGAAACAAAACACCAAAGCATGAAACAAACTATAGTGTTGTTAAGGTGCTAAATAAATAACCCATTATACTTTCACATGAATTCAAATCATTTGAGAAATCAAAACAAAACACTCAGATGACCACTGCACAGCAGGGGGTCTGACAGGACACGCTGAGTTAAATGTTATTTAGAACATTTAGGTTTGTCTGTTTATCAATCTATTTATCAGTCTTATTTAATGTCGATGATTGATTAGTTAGGTCTTACCCTGCACAAACTGCACAACAGCATGCACGCACACAGTTCAGTTCTTTTTGGAACCTGCTTTGACTAATGAGCAGTGGTGTAAAGTAACTAAGTACATGTACTCAAGTACTGCACTTAAGTACATTTATGAGGTATTTTTACTTAACTGGAGTATTTCCAATTTTCAGTCCTTTTGCTTCTACTCCACTACATCTCAAAGGCAAATATTGTACTTTTACTCCACTACAATTATTTGAAAACTTAGTTGCTAGTTACTTTGCAATTATCAATTATTATATTAGAAAACATGCATTAACCACTTTAGCCCTATTTTATGCATAGGCTATTTTCAAAAAAAAATTTGTACTTTTACTTTAAGTACATTTTGATACCAATACTTTTGTACTTTTACATTTTGAATTTCTGACTTTTACTTGTAATGGAGTATTTCTAAATTGCAGTATTGATTCTTTTACTTAAGTCAAATATCTGAGTACTTTTTCCACCACTGCTAATGAGCAATACATCCAGTAAATTATCAATATCTAGAAGGCTTAGAAAACTGGGCAGAGCTGTTAGTTCATACGTTCGTAATAAATATTACTCAACACTGTTTGAAGGACACTTGGTGAAGTGTCCTATAAACTTCTTCAATTGATAACGTGATCCATACATTCAGTCTATCCTGTCCCATGAGGTTTTAATCATTTTAATTAGGAGAATGAGCGCTCAGGGTTGTGACAGTGACACGATGAGAGTCCAAAATAACAGAAGGGCAGTGCAAACTTTAGTTAAAGGGATATTTCACTTTCAAAAAACGTTTGGTCATTTTTTCATCTAATCAGGCTTTTGGGAGCATCCCGGACAGTTTTTAAGTTGCTTGATTCAGTATTTAGATATTTGATATTCATTTTATGAGACACGCCCCCTTCCTATACAAACCCATTGTAACTCCATTTTAACCATGTTAGATTAATCGGAAACACCCGTCCTTGGTTTTGGTGACTGATATTGTCCTTCTAATACGCGAGGAGAGTGTTTTTTCAATGACTTTTTTCATTTATTTATTTGTTTTGGAAAATGAAAACAATTAAATACAAAAAAATATATAGCTGCAAGCAGCAATAAACGGGTTCGAGGCATGATAGGCAAAAAGCGATGGAACAATAGCACAATAAGACATAGAAAGAGAATGGATTGAACTTGAGACAAAGCAGCCCATGCAACTAACAAATGAGCATTCTCAATAGCTGAGCAGAGTGCTGAGGGATGGTGGCTAGCAATCCAGGGTTAAGGACCTCACTCATGGACACCTCAACCCATGGCCATAGTCAGGAATCGAACGTTCAACCTTCGGACTCACTGTCACACTAGTGATTGAGCTAAGTCTTCATCCAGCCTGACGGTGTCTGTTGAAGATCATAGACTCTTGCCTTCTGCCATGAACCGAGCCCCTGTTTCACTAAAACTAAGATCAGTGGTTTATATAGCATTTATCAATATAGAAATGTGATGTCTCCTCTGTACCAAAACTAGTGAAAGTAGCCGATCTACAAGCTCACAAAGCTACTCCAGGACAGAGGGCTCTCCAGTGGAGTTGTTACTGCTGCTGCCAAGCGAAACTGAAGGACAGGCAGGGAATATATACCAGGCCACTAATGAGTTGTGAGTGAAGACAGGTGTGATTGGTGATGAGTGAGAGCAGGTGAGAGGGGTGGGTCCAATCCATGGGAATAGGGGGAAGGTTGCTGACTAGATGACTCTTTTCTACACCCACCCTCACTAACCTTAACACATTCCCTGCCAGAGTAATGCCACTTAATGTACTCACCCAGTGCCAGCAATTTGTGTTTTATAACCTTTTTCAACCGGTCAGAAAAGTTTTATATCCATAATAATCCACGATCGGATGGTGTTTATAAACAAACAGGACAGATCCACCAGCCCTCAAAGGGTGACTTTTTTTCTCTCGCTCCAGCTCTGTTTTTTCAACAGTCCAAATAGCCTCCAGACGTCATATCCGTTTGGCGGATGTGACGATTTCTCACCCCCCCCCGCCGGCCATCTTAGCTTAGCTTATGATCGGGTTTCAGATCGTTGGTAAACATAAAGAGGATAACTGATCGTCGTCCAGAGAAAAGAAAATATAACCAGAGCTCTCCGTTCGTTTTTTATACCGTGTGAAAACCATGATGTCTGGCCAAAACCAGGAAAAAACAGTTAATTCAAGATAAACCCAGAACCGGAAACGGGTTATGGATATTTTCTCCAGGGACGTGTCAAAAGCGGAAAGGGAAGATGTTACGTCCCAGATGGTGGTCCAGGAGGAAGGGACGGTAACATATACCCAAATTATATACTTGAGACAGACAGATGTTGAGGTTAACTGAAAAGTTGTTTATTAACAAACTAAGGTGGACAAAAAGTAAATTAATGCCAAGTCAACAATACAGGGAGGGTCAGGTGGTGCCAAAGGAAAGAATGTAGTAAAACCAAAACTCACTGTCTAAGTAAAATAAAGATATTACTTACTCACAAGAGAAACAAAATCCTTCCTACTCTAACAAAAAACAGAAAATACAATGGGTGGCACTCACCTCTAGACTAGTGGGATTAAACACTGGAATTACCTACGTGCAATATGTACAGGGTACCCCAGAGCTAAACTACCCCCCCTGTACTAAACGTTTGGCAAAAGGTCAGAAAGTCTTTATAAGACTGGAGGTGAATTGGTTAGGACAATGCATGGAGCAAACAAATGAGCTGGTGGAAGCATGGTGGGGAAGAGAGAAAGATGGCCGCCGTCACAGGTGCTTTATATCTGATGATGATGGAGGTGATTGGTGGACTGATGAGGGGAAGGACCAACCGGTGGTGAGAGGCGGAGTTGAGTTGAGTGAATGGGCTGGACCTGAGAGTGAGTGACAGAGAGCAGCAGGCAGAGAGTAGCAAGGAGAAAAACACCATACACAGTCTCCCCACAAACATACAGTCTCCCCAACCCATACACGTAACACCTCCCACCCTAAAGACACAAACAAAATGTTTGTGGCTACACAACACCATCTCTACAGACTGCGTGAAAGGGCATCTGCTAACACATTCTCGGAACCTTTCTTATGACGTATAACTAAATTATAATTCTGTACAATAAGGGCCCAGCGCATGAGTCGCTGGTTCTGGTTATACATCCTTGATAGAAAAACCAAGGGGTTATGGTCTGTGTAAGCTACCACAGGAAGTATAGACCGCCGAAGTCTGACGTCATTTACACATCCTTTGTTTGTCTACCTGGTTCGCAGTTTTCCACCCCCGTTCTGAATCCCATAGACGTATTTAATATCGCGTCAAATAAGAACTGTGTTCCAAAAATAAACAAATGACCACGGCGGGTTGACTCTTATGGATACGAAGCATCAACTGACGGTGAGAAAACGCTAATGTTACTTCCGCCGAATTAGTTACATTTTCGCCAGAAACAGACTGTATCAAATATAAGTGACTGACTATCATAAACGATACAGAACCCCCTCCCTGACAATAACGCCGACACGCGGTGTTTATTTTTGGACCACAATTCTTATATGAGACGATTCTAAGATGACCCAATGTTATTCTCCATAGAGAAATTACTTCCGCAAACCTGGGGATGAACGAGTCACGTCAGGACTTCGGTGCTCTATACTGGACCCTACATACACCTCAAAGTGCTGTAATGCAAACAGAAGTGCCAGTGTTTCCTTCTCGATGGTTGAATACCTGAGCTGGTGTTTGTTAAACTTCCTAGAGAAGTAACAAACTGGATGGTCGAGTTCCTGGTCATCTGTTTGCAACAAGACTGCACCGGCTCCAGTACCGCTTGCATCTACTTCCAACTTAAAAGGAAGAACAAAGTTTGGAGCAGAGAGGACAGGTGCACTACATAAGAGGGCTTTTACGCTCTCAACAGCACTCTGGCACTCACTGGTCCAGACAAAGGGCCTAGAGATACTGGTTAGGGCAGTGAGAGGAGTCACCACTGAGGAAAAGTTCTTACAAAAACCACGATAGAATCCGGCCATGCCTAGAAAACGGCGCAATTCTCTTCGAGTGGTAGGCCTCGGGAAAGCAGTGATGGCAGAGACCTTGGCATCAATAGGCCTCACTTTTCCTTGGCCTACCTCTTTACCAAGGTAGAGAACTGTGCCTTTCCCAAACTCACATTTGGCTAGGTTGAGGGTTAAAGAAGCATTTGCCAAACGACTAAAAACTACTCTCAGGGTTGACACATGTGAAGTCCAGTCTGAACTGTACACTACAATATCATCTAGATATGCCTTACAATGGGGGACATACCCCAGTACCAGATTAATGAGCCTCTGAAAGGTAGCAGGAGCATTACACATACCAAAAGGCATCACTGTATATTGGCAGAAATGATCAGGTGTCACAAAAGCAGAAATTGTGGATGCTTGATATGTCAAAGGAACCTGCCAATATCCTTTGAGCATATCAAGCTTACTCACATAAGTAGATGGACCAATCTCATCAATACAGTCATCAATCAGTGGCAGTGGATGAGCATCTTGTACCGTTACTGCATTCACCTTACGAAAATCAGTGCAAAACCTTGGGCTTCCATCTGACTTAATGTCTAACAAACATGGGGAACTCCATGGACTGGAGCTAGGCTTAGCAAATCCATGTTTTAACAAATACTCAACCTCTTTTTTCATTGTCTCCCGCTTAACAGGATTAACCCTATAGGCCCGCTGTTTGATTGGCCTAGCAGTGGTTAGTTTAAGGTCATGTCGGAGAACTGAAGTTTGAGATGGAATATCACTGAATAAACTTGGAAAATCCAAAATCAGCTTCTCAATATCACTCATGTGATCCTCTGGCAGGTGAGACAGAAAGGAAGGTAGATTCAACAACATTTCAGAATTTGCTAGTCTTGCACCCTGTGGGGTTGCGTTGCGCAACACCAGCCCATCATCATCAGGCTGAGAATCACCGACCTTAGAATTTAATGCTACACCTAAAACTGCAGGCTCTGGAGACCTAGTTGGAACTTCATCCCCAGAGTGATACAGCTTTAGCATGTTAAAGGTTCTATGACATTCATTTTCACTTTTTTTATTTTCAATGTTTTATTTGGGGTTTTATGACCTCAATTACACCCAAAAAACCTGAACTTAGAACATTCAGTGGATTTTCTGTGGTCTGGGGTTTTCTGAATAATTAGGCTGAAAAGTAATCTGAGCTTGGCCCTTCGACAGTGAGGTCACAGTCGATTAATCCCGCCCACTCTCCTCCTCGCCCCTCCCCTCCCCTATCCTTTCCTTTGGGGGGGGCGGAGCAGAAGCAATGATTGACAGGCAAAATCCCTCACCAGCGACACCCGCAGGCAAAGATTTCTTTTTTCATTGCAGTTGAAAAGGCTTTAGAAATGTGAGAGAAAAACACCTGCCATTGATCACTGGAATGGAATTTTCACTTAAAACTTGTTGTACACTTTTGAAGGACCAGGACAAAGACTTTGAATGTGGTGTAAAAGTGAATGTCATTAAACCTTTAACATGGCACACACGGGACTGGCGCCTTCGGTCAGGGGTGCGAATAACATAGTCTGTCTCACTGATTTTCTGCTCTACCAGATAAGGACCAGAGAAGCGAACAGAGAGAGCGGAACCAGGTACTGGCAACAAAAGTAACACTTTATCTCCTGTGTTAAAGGAACGAGCAACAGCTTTCTTGTCAAAGTGTTGTTTCATGGTCACTTGAGAAGAGGCTAATGCATTTTTGGCTAAGGAACAGTCCTGCTTTAAGCGTTCTTTAAACTGATTAACATACTCAGGGACTGATTGAGAAGTTGCTTCAACATTAACCAACTGCTCCTTAAGGACTTGGAGGGGGCCCCTGACAGTATGTCCAAAAACTAGGCTAGCAGGACTGAAACCTAGTGACTCCTGAACAGTTTCACGAACTGCAAACAAAACAAGAGGAATGCTCTCATCCCAACTTGCTTTTGACTCAAGACAGTGTTTCCGCAGCATTGACTTCAGTGTCTGATGAAATCTTTCTAATGCCCCTTGTGTCTGAGGGTGATAGGCACTAGACACCCTGTGTTTAATGCCTAAAGTTTTAAGCACTTGTGCAAACAGTCTCGATTTAAAATTAGTGCCTTGATCTGTTTGCACAAACCGAGGTAGGCCAAAGGTAGAAAATAACTTGTTTAAAGCTTTAATGACCACTTTAGCAGTAATTGTGCGCAGGGGAATGGCTTCTGGAAACCTGGTTGCAGCACACATAATGGTTAGAAGATACTGATTCCCCGACTTTGCTTTGGGTAAAGGACCCACACAGTCAACTATGACTGTCTCAAAAGGCTCTCCTATAACAGGAATAGGATGAAGAGGTGCAGGAGGAATAACTTGGTTTGGCTTACCCACCAGTTGACAAGCATGGCATGCACGACAGTACTGAGCAACATCATGTTTCAGTCTAGGCCAGAAGAAGTTCTTCAGGACCCGGTCATATGTCTTGGTTACACCAAGATGACCGGACCAGGGATGGTCATGAGCCAAGGACAGCACCTTTTGTCGATACTGTTGAGGTACCACCAGCTGGTGGCATGTGCCCCAATCCAACCCCTCTGCAGCAGGATTAGACCAGGCGCGCATTAGCATACCATCTTCAAGATAGTATGCCACCTTCTTGGCTTTTGCTTCCTCTTTGCCTAGAACAGAGGCCAAACACTTGGCAAGGGTACTGTCACCCTGTTGCTCTACCATGTACTGTGCACGGTCAACCGGCAGGTTTAAATCATGAGCATCTTGCACTCCCACACCTTCAGGTTCTACATTAACTGTGGTCTTTGTTTTTTCTACCAAGGCCTCCCCTGTGTCTGAACCTAGGAAAGACTCAGACAAATCAACGCCAAATTTCTTTCTCTGAGCTCTAGTAACTACACATGCCGGAAACACATCGGGGTACTGCTGGAACACTTCATCAGACACCGAGTCAATGGTTGGCTTGTCTATCACCTCTGGTACCTGGCACTACTTTACCACCTGCAATGTCATTAGACATTATGAAGTCTACACCCCTCACAGGCAAAGCATTGCGGACAGCCACTTTGAAAAATCCACTCACCAATTCAGAGTGAACGTGGACTCTATGCAGTGGTACTGGAACAAATCCCATTTCAATACCTTGCACTATTGCATTAGACTGGCAGGAGGAACTCTCAGACAGTGACAGTACATCAGCAAGGATAAACGATTGTGACCCACCAGTATCCCTCAATATCCTAACTGGCTTCTGGTCTTTAGGATCCCCAGTTAGCGAGACTAACCCCTTAAAAATGAAAGGTTTGAAACAGTCATCTTGTGCACTTTGCTGAGGGGGAGGAGCCTCTGTGCGGGACCCTGAGATAGTCTTAATCAAACTCACAGGTTTTGTTTGCGAAGGGCCAGATGAAAAACCAGGCGATTGTTGTTTCCTCTTTAACGTTAAACAATCAGAAATTAGATGGCCTTTTCTACGACAATAGTAACACTCACGTTCTTCCCTTGAGGATGAAAAATCTCCTTTTGCTTTTTCCGGCTGTGAGAAACCTTGATCTGTTTTCACAGACTTAAACACAGAGGGCTTGGCTGCTTGATAAGGCCCAAACACCTGCTTATGGGTGAGGACAAACTCATCAGCATGAACGGCTGCTTGTGGCAAGTCTGACACCTTTCTCTCATTTAGATAAGTGACTATCTTTTCTGGCAGTGAATTTTTTAATTCTTCCAACAGGATCAGCTCACGGAGAGAATCAAAGTCCTGTACCTTAGTGGCAACGCACCATTTGTCGAACAAAACTCCTGTCTCCCTTGCAAATTCCACATAGGACTGACCACTGGCCTTTTTGTGGTTCCTAAATTTCTGTCGGTATGCCTCAGGCACTAATTCATAAGCACGTAAAACGGCACCCTTAATTTTTTCGTACTGTAATGCATCCTCTAATGACAGAGAGGAAACTACTTCCTGAGCTTTTCCACTCAATTTGCACTGAAGCAAAACTGGCCAAACAACGTTAGGCCACTTTAAAGATTGCGCTATGCGCTCGAAGACACTGAAATAGGAGTCAACCTCTGACTCCCGGAAGGGGGGTACCAAAGCAACATTTTTTGCTACATCAAAGGGGTGGGTTGGTACAGATTGAGAAGAAGCCTGTTTAACTTTTTGCATCTCAACGTCAAGTTGCTTCAACTTAACTTCCTTCTCAGCGTCAATTTCTAACCGCCTTACTTCTAATTTGTGATCATACTCCGCCTTCGTAGCTCTTTCCTGAGCTTCCACCTGAAGGCGGGCAATACGAACTTTTATCCTAGCCTTGTCACTAGAAACACTTGATCCAGTGGACAATGTAGGCGACACAGGAACCTCAGGCTCCTCCTGGTCTCCACCTGGTGGTGGAGCTTTTTCAGGTGACCCATGTTCGACAACACCTTCTACCTGCTCTGCAGGAGTAGGTGGAGGAACAGTCAAAATCTCTAACTCAATAAGTTTCTCCAAAACTGAAATCCTAACCTCTTGCTTAAGTATTGGTTTTAAGATAGGAATATTAAAATACGCTGCCAGGGCAAGCAAATCATCTTTCAATAATGTGTTGAACTGTTCAAACGTTGTCTGCTCAAGAAACGCTTTGATGTCAATCATGACTATGTAATAACACTGTTATAAACAACTTCACAATTCACAACATCCATCTGTCTTTAGAGTCTCAATTATGTAATCAGGGTATTATATTTTGGGATCACGAGGATCCCGGACGAGCCCCCAAATGTTACGTCCCAGATGGTGGTCCAGGAGGAAGGGACGGTAACATATACCCAAATTATATACTTGAGACAGACAGATGTTGAGGTTAACTGAAAAGTTGTTTATTAACAAACTAAGGTGGACAAAAAGTAAATTAATGCCAAGTCAACAATACAGGGAGGGTCAGGTGGTGCCAAAGGAAAGAATGTAGTAAAACCAAAACTCACTGTCTAAGTAAAATAAAGATATTACTTACTCACAAGAGAAACAAAATCCTTCCTACTCTAACAAAAAACAGAAAATACAATGGGTGGCACTCACCTCTAGACTAGTGGGATTAAACACTGGAATTACCTACGTGCAATATGTACAGGGTACCCCAGAGCTAAACTACCCCCCCTGTACTAAACGTTTGGCAAAAGGTCAGAAAGTCTTTATAAGACTGGAGGTGAATTGGTTAGGACAATGCATGGAGCAAACAAATGAGCTGGTGGAAGCATGGTGGGGAAGAGAGAAAGATGGCCGCCGTCACAGGTGCTTTATATCTGATGATGATGGAGGTGATTGGTGGACTGATGAGGGGAAGGACCAACCGGTGGTGAGAGGCGGAGTTGAGTTGAGTGAATGGGCTGGACCTGAGAGTGAGTGACAGAGAGCAGCAGGCAGAGAGTAGCAAGGAGAAAAACACCATACACAGTCTCCCCACAAACATACAGTCTCCCCAACCCATACACGTAACAGAAGAGAAAAAAATCAAGGATGGTACAGAAAACAACGCGATCGTCTATTAAACCACAAAAGACCACTTCGCGTAGATCTATACGATCGGCACGCTGTGCGTAGATCTACGCGACTGGCATGGAATGTGTTAACCTAAGTAAAACAACGCCTAAACCTAACCTCAAGAAACACTATTTGTAAAACTAAGAATTCCAAATGATGATCACCTCAACACATTGGTGGGGACAGGGATTGAACCAGCAACCTATGGACTCACAGGCTGCCTCTCTTCTCATTGAGCTAGAGATATGGCCTATCTATACGTTTTTCCGTCCGTTATGAACTAAGTCTCTGTTTCGCTAACTACTCTAGATCACTGGTTCTCAAAACATTTACCAATAAAGATTTTTTTGTCTCCTCGGAATGGAAACTAGTGAAAATAGTCGATCTACAAGCTCACAACGCGTTGCTATCCAAAAAGTTGTGAGATTGTAGATCGGCTATTTTCACAATGAAGTGTGTCATACATTGAAAATAACTACTCTCAAATAAACATCTCATGTTATGGGTGGGACTTGAACCGTGTGGTTGCAAGGCAGATGGTTAAGTAATCAGCCATTTGACCAACAGACCTGAACCGGTGAAAAAGGAGCTCAAACTAGGGTGACCACCTCCAAACAGGCCCATTGAGGGACAGATTAACCCGTTTCACGGGACATCGCGGGATGCGGACCCCTGATTTTTTTTTGCGGTTCTGGGCGGATTGGGTTGGTTTTTTTCGCGGTTCTGGGCGGATTGGGTTCGTTTTTTTTTCTCCAGTTTTTGGTTTCTTTATTTTGGTTTTAGGGTTAGGATTAGGAGTTAGGTTAGGGTTATGTTATTTAATTCATATTTTTGCCTGATTTTACCAATTTATTATCACAAAAAACAATTTCTGCCTAATAAAATATTCAAACAAAATGGGTTTATAGTTACCTCCGCTGCGGTGACTTTATCTGTGTTGCTGTCTTTTTGTGTTGAAAAATAGCTTGTCAAGCTAGTGTTGGCCTTTCTTTGCTGTACATTTTTCTTGTGAGCTTCACCGTCACCATGCCTCTTAATATCATTCTCTCCTCCATGGGTGATAGTGAAGTTCCGACGACAAATCGTACACTCTGCCTTGTTTGGGTCGTTTGACACAGATATCAACCATGTATATTTACTCTCCCAGTCTCTGTTATATGAGCAGAGCCTTTTTTTCTTAGCAGCAGGAGTTTCCACTGTTTCCTCCATTTTCGCTTTGTATTTTTTCCGCGCAGCGATGACACTAGTCCGCACTGTTGTACCTGTGTGTGCGTGAGCTGCCTGTCAGCTGTGACCTGTGGAGTGTGGACGCGGATGTTGTTGTTTTTTGGTCCACCCCCCACTCCCCCCCAACCAATGGCGTTCCACAAATACATACAGCATTGACCAATTACATTTATCCAAGAATAGTATTTCACAGATATAAGAGGGTATTGCAAGTTAACTTAAAAATGTAATGATTTTTTTTTTTTTTTATAAAATAATTTTTTTTTTTTTTTTAATTCCCCCATAACTTTGATTTTCGGGACATTGCCCTGCTTGTGCGGGACGCGGGACAGAGGGTCCAATTTCGGGACTGTCCCGCGAATTTCGGGACGGGTGGTCACCCTAGCTCAAACAGATGACACAGTTTCACGCAAATTGCTCAAAAATCCTGGGTGTAAGTGTTTTTTAAACTGCTCAAAATTGGCTGTCGGCCAAACGAGGCATGACTTTTGCCTGTTTAAAGTTAGCATTTTAAAAAAAATGCTATAGCGGCCAATTGGAGTAAGATTGGTTTCAGTGTGTTTGGAATGACCCTCTACATTACTGTAAAGTTTCAAACAAATGTGAGTCTGCATGTATGTGTTAGGGGCAGATGAATAATTGTCATAAATCTGTCGGTATAGGTCCAAAGTTCATGTGTAGAAAGTTGTGTGCAGGTTGCTAAAAAATCCCAGGCGGAGTTTGATTTTAACTGCTTTTCATATAATTCAAAATGGTGGGAAATCTAAAGGTCAGAGGTCAAAATTCAGAGTGTGGAAGTTGTTAGGCATGAGGAGACGCATGTGTGTATCGAAGTTTCATGTCTGTAGGTCAAACAGGGCATGAGTTGTACCTGTTCAAAGTTGGCATTTTCAATTGATTGCTATAGCGCCACCCTTTGGCCAATGGTTTTGAGTTTCGGGCCTTGGCCGTTTGGCATAGCCCTCTACCATATTGCAGAGTTTCGTAAAAAGTGACCACAAAAAAAAGAAAGTGTAGTGATACAAAGAGATTTCGAGCCTACAGGCCTCGAACCCTCAAAAATGTATAAAATAAATGAAAAAAGTAATCGAAGAAACACGGCCCCCTCACGTATTAGGAGGGCAGTATGAGTCACCAGAACCAAGGACGGGTGTTTTTGATTAATCTAACATGTTAAAAATTGAGTTTGAAGTTATAATGGGTTTGTATGGGAAGGGGGCGTGTCTGATAAAATGAATATCAAATATCTAAATACTGAATCAAGCAACTTAAAAACTTTCTGGGGGTTCACAAAAGCCTGAGTAGATGATGAAATGACCAAAAGTTTTTTTGAAAGTGAAATATCCCTTTAAGAACAAAATATCTGTAGATATTCCTTGTTCAGCATTTTTCTTTTTGTCTTTCCGTTGTTAAGTTCCTATCCGTTCATATTGCATGGCTGAACTTCACTCATTAAACTAATTAACAGCTCTATGGACAAGTGATTGAGTGATTAATGATCAAGGCCAGC
>NC_137608.1:592942-603885 GCF_963280865.1 Gymnoscopelus braueri
TGTCCTCAACCCTAAGCCATCCAATCCTAGCAAAATGAGCAGGGGTTAGATGGGTTATTTGATTGTTTGGTTGACATTTTTTATCACCTTTTCGGCGTTTTTGTTACCAGAGAGGTTTGCCTCCAAGATGGAGCCCAGGTAGGTAATTTCATCCTTTCTTTTGATGACATCATCACCCACTTTGATCGTGAAACTCTCTACCTTGCTAAGGTTAGGACTGGACCCAAAGAGGATGGATTCAGTTTTACCCAGGCGTAATGAAAGTTTGTTGTCAGAGAGCCAGATGCAGATCTTGTTGAGTTCGGAGCTGAGAGTTTTCTCAACCTGCAGCCTGTCCCTGTCCGAGACTAGCAGGGCCGAGTCATCTGCGAACAGGAACAGTTTGCAGTCGCAGGCTGATGACATGTCATTCACATATATCAGGAACAGTAAAGGTCCTAGTATGCTTCCTTGTGGGACACCACAAGTCACAGGGAGGGGGGGGGACTGGGTGCCGTTTACTTCCACCACTTGCTCCCTCCCTTCCAGGTAGGATCTCATCCAGTTCACTGACGTATCATCAAAACCTATTGCTTTGAGCTTATTGATCATAATTGGGTGATTAACAGTGTCAAAGGCCTTCTGGAGGTCCAGCATGACCATGCCGCAATATTTGCCCTTGTCGACATCTTGTTTGATAGAGTCGTTCAAATAGAGAAGGCATGTGTCAGTGGAGTGGTTTGTTCTGAAGCCAGATTGGAATTTGTAGATTAGATTTTTTTTGGCAAGATACTTATCGACCTGTTCATAGACTATTTTTTCCATGACTTTCGAGATGGAGCTAAGAATAGAAATAGGGCGGTAGTTGCCAGGGTCTAATTTGTTTCCTTTTTTGTACAGAGGGGTCACCCTTGCTTTTTTGAAATCGTTAGGGACCCGTCCCTGTATGATGGAGAGGTTATGTGGGTAATGATTGGAGCAATGGAGGCGGCTGAGTCTTTTAGAAATTTGGCGGGGATATTGTCGAGGCCTGTGGCTTTGTGTTGATGAAGAGCATTCAATTTTTTAAACACCTCCTCTGTTTTCACAGGGGAGAGTTTAAAATCATCTTTGCGTACACCCTGTTTTTCGTAAAATGAGTCAACATACTCCTCACCATAGCACCCAGAGTGAGGGGGTAGTTTTTCAACCAAATCTGAGGTTATGGTCGTGAAGAATATGTTGAGGATTTTACTCACTTCACGTTTGGATGTGAAGAGAGTGTCATTCACCTTTGTTCATCTCGACCTTGCAACTATACTGTACAATACGCCGATGTGGTCTGTTCTGTCTCAAATTTATTTTCCATAGGATCCCCCCAGCGGCAATTTACAGTGGTTAATTTAACTCAGAGAGGTTACAAATAAGACCCTTGCAGGCAGGCATGTCTAGTAGGGTTATGATGCCATAGCATGGGAGGACTACGACCGCCGTTCAGAGTATGGGAAGTCTCCCCATTGGCTTACAGCCAATGATGAAAAAGTGTCCAACAGGTCTCGACTGGTTGCTCTGTCTGTTGTACCATAGGTTTGTACCAGCACGCTCTTCGAGCAGCTGGTAAAAAGAGTTCTTCTTCCAACACTGATAACAGCAGATTTAATGCAAGCGTCCTGTAAGTGCTGCTTTCAGCCACCAGGGGGCAGCAAAGCCTCTAATAGCAGGAAGTTGTAAGCATTGGTAGCAATGAGGATGCCATGCTGTGTGTGTGTGTGTGTGTGTGTGTGTGTGTGTGTGTGTGTGTGTGTGTGTGCGTGCGTGTGCGTGCGTGTGCGTGTGCGTGTGCGTGTGTGCATGTGCGTGCGTGCGTGCGTGCGTGCGTGCGTGCGTGCGTGCGTGCGTGCGTGTGTGTGTTCCCATTTCTTTATCTTGTTGAAGGATGTAGTAACCTGGGGTCTGAGTCTGACCATTCGCCCTGGGTACTCTAGTTATTATGTACTATTACTGTATATTTGTTTACATTATTGTATTCCATTTTTTTTTTCTTGCTTCAATATATTTTCCGTAACTATGTTGCACAACATTTTGCTGCTTGTACCTGACTACCTGTATAAATCAGTGACAAATACAATCTTGGATCTTGAATACATCAGTGAGGATAAATGTAATTATGGATATCTACAATATATTTCCAGATATGAGTGTGGTTCCATTAAATGTTAAAAAGGCTCGTCATATAAACCATGGGTTTCTCAAACTTCTTCATGTGAAGGACCCACAAATTAACATGTATTTGGCTGCGGACCCCCATCTGAACATATTTTGTGCCCCATACAAGATTATGTTAAAATGTGTATTTATTTTTTATATTAAAAATTTGTGCCTTTGTTGTATACATTTTTATTTTTCATAGCAGATCTACAAGCTCTCAACACGATGAGCCCCCTCAAGGACCCCTGAGGGTCCGGACTCCATGAGGGTCCATGAACCCCTCTTTTTTGGGGGGGGATGAATACTTTATTATTACAAAACATACAGCCTATATAATTTGGCCATTTGAAAATAGCTGATTAGCTGATTGTGAGCTTGGAGAACTGCAAATTTCAAAATACTTTATACATTTTGAAAACTTGAAATGGGACATTCTGCATAATGAGTATACTTTCTACTTTTGGTACTTCAAAACCATTTTGATTTGTTGTTGACTTGTTTCTGAAGTTTGCTTATTTGGGCTTTCTTCCTAAATGTTGTTTAAACCAGTGGTTTAAACAACATTTTCATGGCAAGGACCCCCCCCAAATTAATATGTATTTGTCCAGAATGTCCACACCCCAGGTAGCAATCCGGACCCCCCCCCATCTGAAAATATGTTGTGCCAAGGACCCCCATACAAGATTTGTGTTGTTAAAATGTTTCAACATTCCTTCCAAGATTCTTTTGAAAATAGCATATCTACAAGCCCACAACGCGTCGCTTCAGATCACATCCCTTATAGCGACGCGTTGTGAGCTTGTATCTGCTATTAATGTAAAATGTTTAAAGGGCGCTTCTTTTGGGCTTGTTTTCATAGAACCGGTTGCTTGTTTCTCTCTCAAAACCTGGCAACACTGGCAGTCCTGTTCCAGCACTGTCTTATACACGCACGGAGTGTCTGTCTGTCTGTCTGTCTGTCTGTCTGTCTGCTGCGATCACGCCCACAAACTGACAAGAACAAGAAGGATCTTTACATGAAAACTGCGTTTTAGTTTAGTTTATTTTTACTGGTTTTGTCTACAAACAGCGTGCCTTTTCTCTGGATCTCTGGGTTTTTGGGGTGTATTTTCTGGGGGGGAGGAGAGAGAGAGAGAGAGAGAGAGAGAGAGAGAGAGAGAGAGAGAGAGAGAGAGAGAGAGAGGAGAGAGAGCGAGAGAGAGAGGGTGAGACGAGAGGAGAGAGCTATAGGGAGAGAGGTTCGATCCCCTTGGCTTGGTGGTCCGTTAGGTTGTTAAACTGACTCCTCCGAGGAGACTTTACCTTCATCTTCATCATCATCATCATGGCCATGAGAGCGATCAACCTGGACAACTACAGCCTGTCTCTGCTGACTGCCAAAGAGGACATCCTGAACCCCAGGTCTTCCACCAACTGGTAAACACACTACTTCTAATAAGTACACTACACCCTTGTAGAGAAAAGTACTCACATCTTTTTACTTAAGTAAATGTATCAATACTGCAATGTAGAAATACTCAAAGTTAAAGTCAAGTAATGAAAATGTGTTTGAGTAAAAGTACAAAAGTATTGGTATCACAATTGGTATCAAAATGTACTCAAAGTACCAAAAGTAAAAGTACTCAATGTGCAGAATGTCCCATTTCACAAGTGTTAAAAGTGTATGCAAATCTTTTGACAAAGAGCTTGTAGATCTGATATTTTCAAATAGCCAAAGTATATAGGGATAAAGTGGTTAATACATGTTTTGTAATGATACAAAGTACAAAGTAACTACCAAAACTCTTCTTTATGCCACAAATAGTCAATCTACAAGCTCAGTTGTGAGCTTGTTTATAACTAGTCTCTCCTCCAACAACTGGTAAAAAAAAGTTTACCTATAAAGTACAACCTATACTGTATCTCTACATCTTCCTACAGTACTAGTCATTTAGGCTCATAGTATAACCACACATGAATCTAAAACACAGTAAAAGTAGGACTAGTTATGGTTGCAGCATGAGCTTGTAGATGTGCTATTCTCAAATAGCCTAGGTATAAAATAGGACTAAAGTGGTTAATGTGTGTTTTATAATATAATAATGTATATCTGCAAAGTACTAGTAACTAAAGTTTTTAAATAATTGTAATGGAGTAAAAGTACAATATTTGCCTCTGAGATGTAGTGGAGTAAATGTAAAAGTACTGACAATTGGAAATACTCCAGTAAAGTAAAGGTACCTCAAACTTGAGTAAATGTACTTAGTTACTTTACACCACTGACAGAGCCTATGCACTTAGTAAATGCATGGCATTAGTTGTAACACTTAGGAAATTCATGGTTTTTGATTGGTGTAATTTGTCTCTGTTTACTAATTGACATCAATCAAAAAAACGTGAATTTACTAAATGTATAGTAAATTCATGTTTTTTGACTGATGTCATTTGTTAAACAAAGCCTATATATACACTTAGCCGATTTGTGGTATTGTTGGTGAGTTTGGGTTGCCAGCAGCAGTTTAATAATTGATGGTGTGTGATGGAATAAGTGTTGTGTAACTGGAGAGCTTGTTTTAATTAATCCTCCATGAGATGACTGCATACTGAGGAGCTAACGTAACAGCACAATGCAAACTGCAAGACATGCACGTAACTGCTCCTACTGCACTTATTATTCATTCAGAAAAATCATACAATCAGTTGACTTGATAGTTTCGTTTGCTGTTTCACTCACACAATATGAAAATGAGGAGCTAATAGAAATGTAACCTATTTATGGTGCTGTATGTGTGTGTGTGTGTGTGTGTGTGTGTGTGTGTGTGTGTGTGTGTGTGTGTGTGTGTGTGTGTGTGTGTGTGTGTGTGTGTGTGTGTGTGTGTGTGTGTGTGTGTGTGTGTGTGTGTGTGTGTATGTATGTATGTATGTATGTATGTATGCAGTGGATGTTTTACTTAAGTAAAAGTATTAATACCACAATATAAACATACTCTGTTACAAGTAAAAGTACAAAAGTATTGTCATCAAAATATACTTAAAGTACAAAAAGTTAAAGTACTAAAATGTTTGAAAATAACAGATCTACAAGCTCACAACGCGTCGCGATGTGACGCGTTGTGAGCCTGTATAAAATAGGGTTAAAGTGGTTAATGAATGTTTTATAATATAATAATTAGCAAAGTAACTAGTAACTAATGTTTTCAAATAATTGTAGTGGAGTAAAAGCACAATATTTGCCTCTGAGATGTAGTGGTGTAGAAGTAAAAGTATTGAATATTGGAAATACTCCAGTACAGTAAAAAAAATACCTCAAAAGTGTACTTAAGTACAATACTTGAGTAAATTTACTTAGCTACTTTCCCCCACTGTGTGTGTGTGTGTGTGTGTGTGTGTGTGTGTGTGTGTGTGTGTGTGTGTGTGTGTGTGGGGTGTGTGTGTGTGTGTGTGTGTGTGTGTGTGTGTGTGTGTGTGTGTGTGTGTGTGTGTGTGTGTGTGTGTGTGTGTGTGTGTGTGTGTGTGTGCGTGCGTGTGTAGTGTATGTATTGGTGTTGATGGTACTGCATGTACATATGTTGGTGTGTTCAGGTACTAAGTGGTCAGTCCATATCCATGCACACACTGTCATTGCTTTATCGGCAAATGGTGCATGGTGCAAAAATGTAGATCCCTCCAGAGGAAGCCTAATATCATTCTGCGCAATTAATGAAGAGGAACTCCGTAAAACTATATCACAGATGACATCATCATCTTGCTCACTGGATGTAGTACCCACCCCGTTTCTCAAAGAGGTTTTAGACAGTGTTATTGGAGATATCCTAAGAATTGTAAACAGCTCTCTACTTTCAGGCGTCTTTCCAGACTCACTGAAAACGGCTGTAGTCAGGCCGCTACTCAAGAAACACAACCTTGATCCATTGGTGCTGGGTAATTATAGACCAATCTCAAATCTGCCATTTTTGGGCAAGGTCTTAGAAAAAACTATCTTTCATCAACTGGATGTGTTCCTACAGAACAATAAGGTTCATAACAAATTCCAATCTGGCTTCAGGAAAGGTCATAGTACAGAAACAGCACTTGTAAAAGTAATTAATGATCTAAGGGTGTCCGCTGACGACAAAAATTTATCTGTTCTCCTACTTCTTGACTTAACCGCTGCTTTTGATACGATTGATCACACAATTCTACTACAACGTTTGGAGTACTGGATTGGTTTGTCAGGCACAGCCTTGTCTTGGTTTCACTCTTACCTAACAGGCAGAAGCTATTTTGTCAGTCTAGCTAACTTTGACTCAGACAAACACAACATCTGTTCTGGTATTCCACAGGGCTCAATTCTGGGTCCCTTATTGTTCTCCCTGTATATACTACCGCTGGGAGAACTCATCGCCGATCACGGAGTGAACTTCCATTTCTATGCTGATGATACCCAGCTGTATCTTTCAGTAGCTCCAGACGACCCCTGCGCTCTAGACCCATTGTTGACCTGTCTGTCCAGTATAAAATGCTGGATGAGTGAGAACTTTCTTAAGCTAAATGAGGATAAAACAGAAGTTCTCATAATTGGCTCCAGTGAGCAGAGAGAATCAATAACAAGTAGACTTGGTAACCTGGCTGTAGAAAGTAACACCACAGTAAAGAACCTGGGGGAATTGAATTTCAATACACACATTAATCATGTCACCAAGATTGCTTTCTTTCATCTTAGAAATATTGCGCGAATTAGAGACTATCTGTCATTAGACGATGCAAAGACGCTGATCCACGCTTTTGTTTTCTCTCGGCTTGATTACTGCAACGCACTCTACTCTGGCCTGCCAAAGAAAACAACTGACAGATTACAACTTGTTCAAAATGCGGCAGCCAGAATTTTAACTAAAACCAGGATGAGAGAACATATCACTCCAGTTCTTGCTTCACTACACTGGCTCCCGGTTGTTTTTAGGATTGATTTTAAAATTCTTTTAATAGTTTATAATGCTCTAAATGGTCTGGCACCTACCTACCTCTCTGACTGCCTAGAGAGATATGTTCCAAACCGGGCCCTCAGGTCTTCAAGTGCTGACCTGCTCGAGGTGCCTACAATGACATATAAAAAATACGGTGAAGCAGCATTCTGCTTTTACGGACCGACAGTGTGGAATAAACTCCCATTACACCTAAGACAGGCAGCCTCTGTCGATAGCTTTAAAGCACAGCTCAAGACCTATTGCTTCACTCTTGCTTTTAGCTGATTCTTTGGTTGATTTTTAATTCCTCACTGTATTCCCTATTTTAATGTTGTTTTATGCCTTTGCTTTTGCTTGCTTTTATTTTATTTTATTTTATCTTTGTTTGCTTTATTGTTAAATTGGTTCTAACTGTAATTGTATTCTTGCTCTGTAAAGCACTTTGAGCTGCATTTCATGTCATGAAAGGTGCTATACAAATAAAGTTTATTATTATTATTATTATTATTATTATTATCAATAACCTTACAAAAAATATGACGTTGATATGTCCAGATATATCACAGATGTCTGTTGGACATGAGTACAGTAGGCTACAGTCAGTCAGACTGCAGTAACACACTATATTGTTTGAACACTTCTTGTTTCAGTGTGTGAGCTTTAGTTTCCCCCCTTGTCTTCATTATATCATTATATCACATTATTGATTCTGCTGATTTTAAAGGGATAGTTCACCCCCAAAATGACTTTTTTCTTTTGATTAATCACCCCATGGAGACTGGGGTAGACTGAAATAGATTATTATTTTTTTGTCGCATTCCTAGGCCAATAATTTGATGACCGGCAGCGGTTCCGGTAGGAGTCTCCTTTGTATCTCCCACCGCTGGTCATAAAATTATTGGCTTAGGAATGCGACAAGAACCCAAAAATATCCTTGAATTCAACTCTCTATGGGGTGACTAATCAATAGGAAAAATAATGTTTTGGGTGAGCTATCCCTTTAAGCTCTCTTGCATTCACTTCATGCACGAGAACAGTGGTTCTCAAAAATAGCACAGCTCACAGCGCGGCACATCTGAAATTTTTGAACATTTTTAAAAAATCAAATTAATCTTTCAACACAAATCTTATCTTCTGGTGGTCCCTGGCTCAAAACATTTTCAGATAGGGGTCCGCGGTCAAATACCTATCATTTTGGGGGTCCTTGGCACGAAAAGGTTTGAGAACTACTGGTCTAGACGGCATTTGTAGATGCTGGCTGTCTGGCTGGCTGTCTGGCTGGCTGTCTGTCTGGCTGTCTGGCACCTGTGCCTGTCATCAGATGTGTCCCCGCCACGTCCTCTCTGTGAGTGACACATCCGTTCCGTTGTAGCGATCTGAAGCGCTGATAAGAACACTTGAGAGTTTCACTTTAAAAACACACAGTTCTGGGGTCTGAGCTATACAGTGATTAGCATTGTCTTTGTGTCATCATCAGTCACCATGGTGTTTAAAGATGAGTAGCCTAAACCAAGGGTTCACAAATGTTTCAGGCCGCGACCCCCCCCTCCCCCCTAAAAATGTTTTGTCATATTTGAACTGGGGACCCCCCAAAATAATCATATTTGAACTTGGGACCCCCCACGCTGACAAGCACTTGGAATTGTAGGCATTTACATAATTTGACTCGGTTCTACAGATAAATATTGTGAAAACAGCTGAACGAGGCGTATTTTCACAACTCTTGCCTCTTTCTACATATTTGACAATTTGGCTAATATTTGACAATTTTTTATAATTTAATATAGTTTGTTGGTGACTTTTGACATAGTAATAGTCTTATTTGGTCTTATTTATATTTTTCATTTTAGATGTATTAAAAAGGTCTTACAAGTCCTTATATTGTCACTTTAGAAATGTGCAGATGCCCTGTATATACTTATACTGTGTGTTGGTTTGTTTACTCTTGAGTGAGAAAACAAATAATTTGCGGGGGTCCCGACCCCCAGTTTGGGAACCATTGGCCTTAACATTATAGACTAGTTCAGGTGTGTTTGGTGCAGCAAGCTATAGCCAGCCAGAGTGTGTGGTATAAATGTATGAATGATTACAGTTACCTGTCCCTGTCATAAGGTGCATGTGTGCTTATCAGTGGTGTAAAGTAACTAAGTACATTTACTCAAGTACTGTACTTAAGTACAGTTTTGAGGTATTTTTACTTTACTGGAGTGTTTCCAATTTTCAGTACTTTTACTTCTACTCCACTACATCTCAGAGACAAATATTGTACTTTTACTCCACTACAATTATTTGAAAACTTTAGTTACTAGTTACTTTGCAGATATAAATTATTACATTATAAAACATACCACTTTAGCCCTATTTTATACCTAGGCTATTTGATAATAGCCGATCTACAAGCTCACAACGCGTCGCAACGTGACACGTTGTGAGCTTGTGGATCTGCTGATTTCAAACATTTTTGTACTTTTACTTTTGGTACTTTAAGTACATTTTGATGCCAATACTTTTGTACTTCAAGTATTTTTTTTATCCCGGACTTGTACTTGTAACAGAGTACTTCTACATTGCAGTATTGATACATTTACTTAAGTAAAACATTTGAGTACTTATTCCACCACTGGTGCTTATATTCTGGGATGGAATTTGAATGACTCAAACGGTGTGAGGAGGAACAGGGCAGGACATCCTGCCTGGGGAGTACACGCTCCATAGATCTGGACCAATCAGATCCAACACAACCAGCTGTACTTCCTGTTTGAGCTCCTCCCCTTTTCTTAGTTTTATTCAAGTTTCACTCAAATGTCTGGATTCCATCTCTGACACACGCATGCACGCACGCACGACGCGAACACACGCACGCATGCGAACACACACACACACACGCACACGCACACGCACGCACACGCACACGCACACACACACACACACACACACACACACACACACACACACACACACACACACACACACACACACACACACACACACACACATAAAGCCACATGCAAACACGGACATTCTCATCCAACACTTCTAGGCGTTTCATTTGCAGTTTGAAAGTCTTTATATGAGAGAGAGAGAGAGAGAGAGAGAGAGAGAGAGAGAGAGAGAGAGAGAGAGAGAGAGAACAGCTCTGTTTACACAATTCTTTATTCTCTTTTAATGAACATACATTTCTCAGTTTTGATTGTGTTATTTGACACTTGCTTTGGCAATGTTAAACGTATATTTTCTCATGTCAATAAAGCTGCTTTGAATTGAATTGAGACAGAGAGAGAGAGAGTCAGAGAGAGAGAGAGAGAGACAGACAGACAGACAGACAGACAGACAGACAGACAGACAGACAGACAGACAGACAGACCTTCTGGACTGAATAGTGAGGTGGTTGAGAGAGATGACATCATGATTCCCACAGCCATGGAGATGTTTGGAATGTGTGTGTGTGTGTGTGTGTGTGTGTGTGTGTGTGTGTGTGTGTGTGTGTGTGTGTGTGTGTGTGTGTGTGTGTGTGTGTGTGTGTGTGTGTGTGTGTGTGTGTGTGTGTGTGTGTGTGTGTGTAAGGGCTGTTAAAATGAGCAGAAGGACTTGAGGAGGAGTTTGCATTTGGGGGGTTCAGTGATCCCATCCCCCGCTGTGTGTGTGTGTGTGTGTGTGTGTGTGTGTGTGTGTGTGTGTGTGTGTGTGTGTGTGTGTGTGTGTGTGTGTGTGTGTGTGTGTGTGTGTGTGTGTGTGTGTGTGTGTGTGTGTGTGTGTGTGTGTGTGCGTGCGTGCGTGCGTGCGTGCGTGCGTGCGTGCGTGCGTGCGTGCGTGCGTGCGTGCGTGTATTGTCTACTCCTGGAATGGTGTCGTCAC
>NC_137608.1:604085-614085 GCF_963280865.1 Gymnoscopelus braueri
AAAACTAAGAAAAGGGGAGGAGCTCAACAGCAGACAGACAGACAGACAGACAGACAGACAGACAGACAGACAGATCTTCTGGACTGAATAGTGAGGTGGTTGAGAGAGATGACATCATGATTCCCACAGCCATGGAGATGTTTGGAATGTGTGTTTGTGTGTGTGTGTGTGTGTGTGTGTGTGTGTGTGTGTGTGTGTGGTGTGTGTGGTGTGTGTGTGTGTGTGTGTGTTGTGTGTGTGTGTGTGTGTGTGTGTGTGTGTGTGTGTGTGTGTGTAAGGGCTGTTAAAATGAGCAGAAGGACTTGAGGAGGAGTTTGCATTTGGGGGGTTCAGTGATCCCATCCCCCGCTGTGTGTGTGTGTGTGTGTGTGTGTGTGTGTGTGTGTGTGTGTGTGTGTGTGTGTGTGTGTGTGTGTGTGTGTGTGTGTGTGTGTGTGTGGTGTGTGTGTGTGTTGTGTGTGTGTGTGTGTGTGTGTGTGTGTGTGTGTGTGCGTGCGTGCGTGCGTGCGTGCGTGCGTGCGTGCGTGCGTGCGTGCGTGCGTGCGTGCGTGCGTGTATTGTCTACTCCTGGAATGGTGTCGTCACTAGGAAACAGGGTCTTTTTTTTGGGGGGGGGACTCGCAAACAATGTCGGAGCAGTCTGAATCACACACACACACACACACACACACACACACACACACCACACACACACCACACACACCACACCACGCACACACACACACACACACACACACACACACACACACACACACACACACACACACACACGCCCCTGACCACTCACACAGCCTGGAAACCAGCGCTGTTTGTAGACATGTGTGTTTGAGGGAGTGCTAGAGAGAAAGGGATAGTGAGAGAGAGAGAGAGAGAGAGAGAGAGAGAGAGAGGAGAGAGAGAGAGAGAGAGAGAGAGAGAGAGAGAGGAGAGAGAGAGAGAGAGAGAGGAGAGAGAGAGAGAGAGAGAGAGAGAGAGAGAGAGAGAGAGAGAGAGAGAGAGAGAGAGAGAGAGAGAGAGAGAGAGAGAGAGATAGGAGAAAGAGATAGACAGAGAGAGAGAGAGAGAGAGAGAGAGAGAGAGAGAGAGAGAGAGAGAGAGAGAGAGGAGAGAGAGAGAGAGAGAGAGAGAGAGAGAGAGAGGAGAGGAGAGAGAGAGAGAGAGAGAGAGAGAGAGAGATAGACAGAGAGAGATAGACAGAGAGAGATAGACAGAGAGAGAGAGAGAGCGAGAGAGAGAGAGAGTGTTACAAAACAGCAGAAGTCGTTGCAGAAGTTGTTCAGCAGCAGAAGTCAGGACACGTTTGCATCCATTACACTGCTCTGACCTTAAAGGTATAGCGTGTAACTTTGCCCTGTGATTACATAACAACCAGATCACTTCCCTCTACACCAGCAGTCATCAAGCACTGGTGGTATTATGACCTGCAGAAACACTGTATTTTGTCTGTTTGTTTTGGTAGACTGGGACGTTTTTGGGAGGATCAAATGCCATCTTTTTTTTTGTATTGATTTCCTTCCACAGAACAATCCTCCCACACAAACCCCACATCATTTCCTACCATAGTAGGCTTAATGTAGACCAGGTGGTTCTCAAACTTTTCAGGCCGTGACCCCCGGAAATAATCTTATTTGAATGCTTATTTGAAATGCTCACAACGCTCACAGCGTTGTGAGCATGTAGATCAGGTATTTCACCAATTTTGCAGTATTAAAAAGGTCTTAAAAGAGGGGCACGGTGTGCGCAGTCGGTAGCGCTGTCGCCTCACAGCTAGAAGGTCCTGGGTTGAGTGGGTTCGATTCCCGCCGTGGGAAGCTGTGGGCGTGTCTTCTCCTCCGCGTCATCAGCGCCCATACCCTAGGTGGGGTCGTGAAAGGGCCTACTCTGTGTGGAGTTTGCATGTTCTCCCCGCGTCTCCTAGGGTAGGTAATACCCTCACAAAAACATGTAGTAATCTTGGTCGCTATACTGCCTCCCCCATGACAGCCGGGGCGCCTGATGGAAGGGAACTGGTTGGAAAAACGTGTTCCTTCCACGCGCTACGTCCTACCGGGGGAAACTCCCCCCTGTCAGGTCAGTTGATAAGAAGGTCAGTTGGCTCTCATGCATTGGAAGGAGGCATGAGCTCAGCTCTGGGCTCCCTAGGCTGGCGGGGGGAGTGTAGCGCCCAGGATCACTTAGATAATTGGCACCGGGTGAAAAAGGTTTACAACATTGGGGAATAAAAATAATAATTTAAAAGGTCTTAAAAGTCCTTAAATTGTCACTTTATAAATGTGCAGACACCCTGTATGCGCTATACTGTATGTTGCTTTTGTTTACTGTTTGAGTGGAGAAAAGGTTCCCAGTTCGATCCCGGGCTGGGGGGCTCCCCGCCGATTTAGTGTCGAAGTGTCCTTGAGCAAGACGCTGACCCGTAATTGCTCCCGATGAGCAGTTGGTGCCTTGCCATGGTTTCCTCCGCCATCGGTGTATGAATGTGTGTGCGAATGGGTGAATGTAATGCACAATCTATGTAAAGCGCTTTGGATAAAAGTGCTATATAAATGCACCATTTACATGACTACAGTAGTATAGAGGTAGTGAAACAAAGTTTCACTTATGAGCCATTGGTCACAGAAGTTGGATCGGTGAATATTTCCAACTCAACCCGATTAAAAAGTTGAATGAATGAACTGGTTTGCTTTTCAGTGATCTTAACAGTCTCTCCAAACACCTCAGAAGGAGGGGAGGCCTCCGTCTTCTTCTTTGGCTATTCAAAAAAGTACAACAACAAAAAAAGCAGATCTTCAAGCTAGATCTGCTATTTTTGAATAGCCAAAGTATAAAATAATGGTTAAAGTGGTTCAAATCTAAAATGACACAGATGCGTTCTCGGATTGAATTGGTTAAAGTTAAACTTCCATGTTACAATGCATGAGGCTTCTGGTGTCTCATTGGTGGACTGTGGACAGATCAAAACCTGCCTACCATTGGACATCATCGATGGGGACTCTAAGCTAATAGAAACTGCAGGATGTTAGCTTTCTGAAATAGAAGCTATTGTTGTCGCTCAATAAAACTAAATACATTGAAATTTAAATGACCAAGCATGCCTACCGGTGATGTCACTGGTAGGCCAGGTTTCTGAACTGTCCACAGCCCTCCTCTGAGACACAGAGTGAGTAGACAGAGGATGGTTTGATCTTATAATGAGCATTAGTGAGGACCAATTATATGAGAATGTGTGAAATGCTCCTTTAAGTAACAGTACTTGTGTAAATATACTTTATTACTTTGCACCGCTGACACTCAATTTGAACTCAACCTGTGTGTGTGTGCGTGTGTGCGTGTGGCTGGTGCGCGTGCGCTGCGCGTGTGTGTGTGTGTGTGTGCGTGCGTGCGTGCGTGCGTGCGTGCGTGCGTGTGTGTGTGTGTGTGTGTGGTGTGCCTGCCTGGGGTGTTGGTGCTACCGCTACCAGTGCCAGAGTTTACACGCACGCACGCACGCACGCACGCATGCACGCACGCACACACACACACACACACACACACACACACACACACACAGGCTCATGCATGATTGAGAGGGTTGGGGAGGAACACCAAAGGCCTGTTGCTGGGTGTTCGGTTACTGAAGACTCCACAGAGGAACACACCTGTGGTGTGGAGCTGACGGGGGCCTGAATGGAACGCTCCGTTCACGCGTCTTTCGTTTGAACTCACACGCTTGTGCATGAGAGCCTGTGACAGAGGATATTATAGATAGATCTGCTGAAGTGGGGTCCCCGTTTCAAGAGGGTGTTGAATTGTACATTTACAATTTAGGTACTTTAGCACAAGGGTCCCAAAGTCTTCAGGCTGCGACCCCCCCAAAATGATCATATTTGAACTGGTGACCACCCCCCCCCACACACACACACACACAATTTTGTGAATTGTGAAATGTTGTGAAAATGGCAGAACTACAAGTTGTTCGGCTATTGTCACAATGTTTGCCTCTTTCTTAGGTAATATTTGACAATTTGGCAAATATTTGACAATTTTTATAGTATAGTTTGTTGGTTACTTTTGACGTAGTAATGGTCTAGTTTATTATCATTTCTTTCCAGGTCTTAAAAGTCCCTTAATTGTAGAAATGTGCAAATACCCTGTACACTTATACTGTATGTTGGCTTGTTTACTGTTGAGTGAGGAAAACAATGTTGCACATTAAGATAATCATCTGGGGAGTTCATCATTGCGACATACGATACATAACTTATCATATCGTATCGACAACAACACTAGAAGCAATACTAGATATATTTACAGAAGGGGGGGGGTGCCACAGACTGAGTTATTTGCATCTCTGGGGGCAACCGATCAATTTCTCCAATTGATCCTCTACTGGCTTGCCACATAAGGAGAGTGCAGAGAGAAACAATGTAGTGCCTCAAAGAAACTCTAGGATACCAGGTAAACATTGAACCTGTCCTTTTTATTGTAGGGTCTATGAAGAGTTGTTTAAGAATGTTAACTATGCTGATATGTTGGACATCAATGACTCACAACTTATAACTGTTTATTTGAAAAAGCAGGTAAACAATGCATCATGTCACAAGTGCTTTGTTATATTTAGTGTGGCAGGCATACACTAGCAGATATACAAGTTCACAGTGAGTGTGAGCTTGTAGATCTGCTATTTAATTATCTGTCAAGGTTGTCATCAAGACTGTTGGTCTTGTTATTTTTTCAGACAGACAGACAGACAGACAGACAGACAGACAGACAGACAGACAGACAGACAGACAGACAGACATTTCATACCAGTCGTCTAGACATAATCACCTGCATAATCCACAGATAACTGCAGTAGGTGTGTGTGTGTGCGTGCGTGCGTGCGTGCCAGTGGGTGTGTGCCGCTTTGCATACAATGGAACGATTAGGGTTGTCACAATCATAAAATTGTACTTGACGTTTAATAGTCACACAAATAATTGTGATTCATGACATAATTAAAGGCATAGGTACGTTACTTTGCTCTGTGTTTACATAACAAAACAATAAATACATTTGTATCTACCCATCATCTCCCTCTATAGCAGCAGTCATCAGACACTGCAGTAGTTTGGTGGTGTTTACTTAGCTTTGGAAATGGCTTCTTTCTTTCTTCAGAGAGACAAATCAGGAGAAAATCAACATTGTTATCAACCTTTCTCTGTCTCAGCAACAGCACACTGTGGTGAGAGCTAGCGCCAGTAATCATATGGCGTTTTGCCAGATCCAGTGGTGTAAAGTAACTAAGTACATTTACTCAAATACTGTACTTAAGCACACTTTTGAGGGACTTTTTGCTTTACCGGAGTATTTACCATTTTCAATGGTTTTACTTCTACTCCACTACATCTCAGAGGAAATTTTTATACTTTTACTCCACTACAATTATTTGATACATTTAGTTACTAGTTACTTTGCAGATATACATTATTATATTATAAAACACACATTAACCACTTAAGCCCTATTTTATATATAGGCTATTTGAAAATAGCCTATATATAAACCATGGGAGACCTAGTGACGAAGAGTGAGATGGACTATCCTCCTAAATGAAGCATCTTTGGCTTCCTACAGTTGTTATGAACTCGGAAAGAGAATTCAAAGGCCTTGTGGGTATTACAGTCAAACACAAAGGGAACGCCATTGTGGTTATTGTAGTCCCAACACAATGGGAACTGCCTCGTGGGTAATGTAGTCCAACAACAGTGAGAACAACACTCTGTTTGATTGACTCTTTATACAAACAAGCATAAACAGTCAAAGAGCCCTTAAACTGGATATGCCCGACGCACGCACGCACGCACGCACGCACGCACGCACGCACGCACGCACGCACGCACATTATATATACTGTATCTCTCTCTATCTGTCTCTCTCTCTCTCTCTCTCTCTCGGACAGTAGATGAGTAGATTATGTACAGAGAATGAGGGATGTTTATTGTTTATAGGAAGTTGAGGTTTGTCAGAGGAAGGAAGTGCATTCAGATGACACAGATAGACTGAGAGGACTGCAATGTGTTCTAACCTCTGTAGACTTGGATAAGTCAACACTGTCATCATACATTTCTTTGATTGATTCTGATTCTTTTTTGCATCTATGACAGTGTTGGCCACTTTCAACCGAATAGTGTTTGGAGTTCTGTGTTTAAGGCCTGTTCATCTTCATACAGTAAATGTACGCATTCACAATGTAAAGTTGTTACCCCGAAGCCACCAATGTTACCCGACCATCCAGGCCCTGTGTGTTCCCTGATTTTCTGTTCTGAAGACGTGTTTTAATCCCATCTGTGCCATTGAGCTGCATTATAAGTGCCCGGAAGTTGTGGGCGCAGCCAGCAGGTGAAAGCTACTATTACACACGATGGAAACTATGAAAATACAATGACATTTAGGCACAGATGGGACTAAAACATGTCTTTATTAAACAATACAGCATATTACGGAACACATGCAATGTGATGTGAGATGTGCGGTCTAGCCAACACCAACTGGGGACTCCTGAATCGTGTGTAGGAACACAAAGGGCCTGTATGGTCGGGTAACATCTCTACTCGGCACCGAGTGAGCTTGTAGATCTGCTATTTTTTTTTATTGAGAAAATGTGCACAAATCTTTGAATATAATATTTTTTAAGCGAACATTTTTAACTCAAATCTTTGCTTCTGGGGGTCCCTGGAACATGGTGAAGATGGGGGTCCGCGGCCAAATACATATGATTTTGGGGGTCCTTGACATGAAAAAGTTTGAGAACCACTGATTATAGCAATGTGTGTTTTCTTTTAGACTGTTAGGATTTAGAAGACATTTGTAGAATCCCCCAGAAGCAAAGATTTGAGTTATAAATGTTCGCTTTGAAAAATATATATTCAAAGATTTGCAAACATTTTCATGATTTTTCAAAACAATTGCAGATCTACAAGCTCATAGCGCGGCACTCTGTGCCACGATACATGGCACGCGCGCGTGCGTGCGTGCGTGCGTGCGTGCGTGCGTGCGTGCGTGCGTGCGTGCGTGGTGCGTGCGTGCGTGCGTGCGTGCGTGCGTGCGTGCGTGCGTGCGTGTGCGCGTTATAATGGTTGTTATATGGGGGCTGCAGTGTTTACATGGAGTCAGAGAATGAGTGAGTAGCAAAGCTCTAAACAGCAGCCTGCTTCTCTCTTAAACACTGTTTACACTCTGAGTGTGCGTGCGTGCGTGCGTGCGTGCGTGCGTGCGTGCGTGCGTGGATGAAGCACCAAGGTTCCGCTGTTCAGAATCAGATAATAGGCTGTAAAAAATAAAATGGACTAAGGGAGTCGTGACGTCAGTCATTGGTTTCTATACAGACCTGTTTTGAAGCCACTATTTCAGCTAATTCAAATTCACCATCTTGGAATTTCCGGTCCCAAAATGCAACCGGAAACAAATGCTATTGGCTGGAAGGTCAGCAAGGGCGGGCCCTAGAAGCATTACCCTACTTTATCATTCATTTAAAAATAAATGGGACCATAATTTACAGAAAAGCATATAATGATGATTGAAAGAAGACTTTTGGTAAATTATACTCCCATTCATTTTAAAATTGATGATAAAGCAGGGTATGCTTTTGGGGCTACGCTACGTTGTGATTGGGTTCTTCTGAGTGAAGACCCGCCCCCATTTTTCACTGAAATAGAGGCTTCAAAGCGGTCTGTAGTAGAAACCCATGGGCAGTGGTGGGAAAAGTACTCCATTTGTTTACTTAAAGGTAGGGTAAGTGATATTTTTTGGTTAAAACAAAAAGTATTTTGTTAAAAGGTTAAAATACAATATTCTGATAGTAATCATTGCTATAGAGTGTTTTTTCAGTAACAGATGTCTCCCTGTCTCTCCAGCTCAGAAAATACATTTTTCGGTAGGTGTCAAAATCTCAGCCAATCAGGAGAAAGTACCCATTTTTAAGCTTAATTTGTATAGTGTTCCAGTTCCAATTTTGTCTGCTAATTTCTTAGTGTCATCACTTCCAATTTCACTTGTTTAATCTATATCCTGATTGAGTTCTCTGTCCTGGTTGGATAAAATTGGAAATGAAACTGAAACTGAAACGAAAATGCATTTTCTGTTTAATAAAGAGGTGGAGAGACAAGGAGACTCCTAATACTGAACAAACACTCTATAGCAATGAGTACTATCAGAATATAGAGCTATTTAACAATTATTTTAACCAAAGCAAATCACTTACCCTACCTTTAAGTAAAAGTATCAATACTGCAATGTAGAAATACTCTGTTACAAGTAAAATTCCGGAATAAAAATCAATTGCTTGAGTAAAAGTATAAAAGTATTGGTATCAAAATATACTTAAAATACCTAAAGTAGAAAGTACTTATTGTGCAGAATGTCCCGTTTCACAAGTTTTCAACTGTATAAAATGTATAAAAATCTTTTGAAAATAGCAATTTTATAATACTCCAGTAAAGTAAAAAATACCTCAAAATTGTACTTAAGTACAGTACTTGAGTAAATGTACTTAGTTACTTTACACCACTGCCCGTGGGTTGTGTCATGTTCCCTTTGTCCATATTTTTGTTTTGTTTTTACAGTCTATGGTTTAGACTCACACACACACACAGATTGTGTGTGTGTGTGTGTGTGTGTGTGTGTGTGTGTGTGTGTGTGTGTGTGTGTGTGTGTGTGTGTGTTTAGATGCATGTGGGGTAATAGCAGGTCATCAGCATGATGGGGCATGACTCGACACAATGCTAATCTGTGTGTATTTTAAATGTGCACACATGCATACACACAATAGTACAAATGTGTCCTTGTGTGTGTGTGTGTGTGTGTGTGTGTGTGTGTGTGTGTGTGTGTGTGTGTGTGTGTGTGTGTGTGTGTGTGTGTGTGTGTGTGTGTGTGTGTGTGTGTGTGTGCTTGTCCCAGCATGTTTTGGACATAGAACATTAATTTAACAGTCTTGTAATGTGTCTTATAGTAATATTAATGTTACAGTCTTGCTGTAACCTTTTATCACGGTTTCACAGATCAATATTACATATCATTTACCTACGCATTACATCAATTCTCCATATCGTTGCTCTTCTGACAGAAACCTTGTATCTCCATATTTCAACTTTTCCATACATTTAAATGCCCTATACTTCGTCATACTACAGTCTCACGCAAAAGTAGTGATCTACCTTGTAGATCAGCTATTTTAGATATTTCTGAATTTGTTTTAACCCATTAAGACTGGGAACGCATCTGTGTGTCATCCCCAGAAGCAAAGATTTGAGTTCAAATGTTCGCTTTAAAAATATATATATTTAAAGATTTGCACAACTTTTCACGATAAAACACAAGATCTACAATCTATGTATGGATATCTGCTATTTTTGAATGGCCCAAAGAAATCTAAAATGACACAGACGCGTTTCCCGGATTGAATGGGTTAAAGTGAAAGTGGTTTAGTGTGTATATGGGTTTTATAAATATATAGAACCAATGAAACGTATTTACTAGAGCTTGTGACTAAACTGAATCTGAAGACTCACCTCTTCAGACTCAACCTCAGCCCGTAGTACCTGACCTAGCCTTGGCGACCATGCAGACGTATCTTGGTCATTTCGTTCTTATGTTTTTTTCTCACTTCACAAGGTTAAGAATGTAATTTAGATAGCATGTTAATTAGATTATATGTTCATTATTTACCTGGTATCCTATAGTTTCAATGTACAGATTATTATTTAGATAGTATATTGTTTAGACTGATGCTATAGGTTCATTGTTTACCTGGTATCCTATAGTTTACTGAGACACTACACTGTCTCTCTGCATTCTATTGATGTGTTTACCTTGTTTATTGTAAGTCACTCTGGATAAGAGCGTCTGCTACTACATTGTAAATAAAGTAAATTTCCTGTAAAGTAAACCCAGCAAGCACAATGACGTCATGATGACGTTATGATGACGCCCGGTCATCACCCCGGTGACGTTCAGGACTAGGCCAGATCACAGCCCATATGGGGAT